>NW_007246392.1:1006-121723 GCF_000164805.1 Carlito syrichta | reverse complement strand
AAAAATTAGCCGGGCGTGGTAGCGCGCGCCTGTAGTTCCAGCTACTTGGAAGGCTGAGCAGAAGGATCGCCAGAGCCCAGCAGGTCAAGGCTGTGGTGGCCGGGAGCGGTCACTGCCCTCCAGGCTGGGTGACAGAGTGAGACTCCAACTCAAAAATAGATAAATAAATGGTTTGCCATGTGGTGTACTTATTAGCCTTTCACTGGTGACTTACAAACCACCACTAATTTAGAAGGGGTCAAATTAAGAAAAGGAAAAAAAAGGGAAACTTCTAAATATAAAAACTGAAAAATAAGAATGCAGAGGTACTAGGATACAAAGTCAGAGCCAGAGGTGGCCCCAAGAACATAGAACTCTTGGGAGTTTATAATAAGATTATAAATGGCAGGGAGTTTTCCACGGGAAGTGAAACAGGGGTTCAAGGCCAGTATTATCTAGATCTTAAGGAGTTGAGTGACCTCAAGATGTCATCTGGGTTCCATCTGCACTCAGGTGTGAGTTCCTTCTCTAGCAGGACCACATCTTAGCAATATTTACTCCCAGGACCTAATGGGATGTCAGGCACATAATGAGGTCAGTGTTGCTAAATAAGTAATTTAAAGGAAACAGGGATTATTTTTCTCTGCGGTAAGTCCACTTGAAAGTCCATAAGCTCAAACACACAGCAAAGACAAACTAAAAGTAAGTTCTAAGCCCCTCAAGTGACTGAACATACCCCCTCCCTCTGGGCCAAAAGAAACTCGAAAAACTAAATTCCAGGCCATAATGGGAAAAGAGGTCAGACATGCCTCATCATGACCACCCCTTTTGGAGTTTAGACACAACTGACTAACATTAACATTAAAATAGAGATCATAAAACTGACAAAACAGACTGTGACAATGAGATACCAAATTCCAACCTGGCTCTGGGACAGCACCGCATGACAGGTAGCAGGCAGTAAAGAAATAAATATATTTTACCCCCAAAATATTTCTTTGACATATTTTGGAGTGGCCCTGTGCAATGCTGTGTCTTAGGAAAATTTGTATCTATAGAGAATCTCCTTCCCTAGATCTTTCCCAGGCCCAGGAGAGACTTAAGAGTCTGATATCTTTTAAGCTCCAAAATATTTACCATCTATCCTCTCTGAAGCCAGCTACTTAAGCCTGCTACTCAGAGGCTTCATCTACATAACAAGAACCTTGACTCCTACAACCTCTCACATCTTAAGCATTTCTTTCTACTGACTTCAAATTCTTTAGACAAAGTTTAAATCTTTCAACCAAATGCCAATCAGAGAATATTGGAATCTACCTGTGTGCTGCCCCTCCTTTGAAATGTCCAAGATATACCTTACATATTTTAATTTATGTCTTTGCCTATAACTTGTCTTCCTAAAATGTATAAATCATGCTGTTACTCAACCACCTTGGGCACATGCTCTCAGGACCTCTTGAGACTGTATTTCGGGCCGTGGTAACTCTTTTTGGCTCAGGATAAACATCTTTACATACACAGTATGGCTTTTTTCATCAACCTAGGCAAAATACAACTAACATCTCTGTACAGTATCTGATGCATGAGAAAGCAGAGATGTTGAAAGAAGACTCATCTGCTTTAAATTAAAAAAAAAAACAACATTGTGGAAGTTGTGGTTTTAAAAAAAAAATTAATAAACTTGAAGTGTCTAGAGCCATGTCATCTTCACATGCTTTTGTATAAAATGTTAAGGGGCTAAGACCTTTCCCCAAAACAGCCTTAGACAAGTTTGAATGCTTTAACTATTTAATTAAAGCCTCGGCATTCAGCACGAAAACACAGAAGAGATGACTCTATCCAGAAGATTTAGAGGGTGGGAATTACTGACTAACTCTACCACAAAAAAAGTCATAATATTATAAATGTAGGACATTAACTATTAAGCAAGTCCTGTATCCAATTAGGTTGCTGCTGGAATTAACCAGTCACAAAGTGTACCCAGAGAATATGAAATCATCTCTTGAATATAGTTTAGAATTATAGACCTGGATGCCAAACTACTTCTGCCAAAGACAATAATTTTGGTTTGGAATAATAATCCCCAAGCTGATACACCTGACAGTAATTGGCTAAGGGGTTTGACCACAGGATTACCAGAGAAAACAAGCCCGTCTTCCTGTTTCCTAAGGCAGGAGCACACACCAGCAGGTCATCTGAAACCTGAAGAAAATTATTATTATTATTTATTTTTTTAACCTATTTTTTATTTTAAAATTGTGGGGTACAGTTAAGGGTTAGGTATACAAATATGCATTGTGCAGGTACCCTTGTTGATGAGGTGTGCGCCCCCCCCCAAGATATCTACTACCGTTAATCATTAAAAGTGGAAAAGGATTAGATGAACTTGGTCCTCACATCCTCATTCAAATGAGAACTATTGTAGTCTCTTCTCTTCATTTACCACACCACTTTGCACTTTTGTTTATGATATCACTAAACAGAGTCTGCTTTGCATTACAATTTACAGGCATTTTTCTTTATAAGACAAGGTAATAATTTTCTAGAGGACAGACATTTTTAAAAACTCTTCTTTGAAATGAGGAAATCCCCATAAGATTTCCCGCTTTCTTTAAGAAATAAATAACAATTCCTTGTTTTAATTTCATATCTATTATCTCATTCAAGCCCACGACTGCCACTCTCACTTTATGAATTGAAAAATTGAGGTTAGAGAGGCTACACGGCCAGATTATGCAAAGCACATAAAGAATTTGGGGAGCAGTAAGGATTAAGAGTCTGCTGAATCCCAAATCCAGAATTACTTCAGCTATATTTTAGCATCATGGTACCTCAAGTTCTGCCCACCAGGAGAGGTAGATGATTTGGAACAGACTATCTGCTATCTGCTGCAACTTGAGTTCACGGATCGATCATGCCCCTGAATTCTCTGGTGACCCTTTTTGTATCCATGACACAAAGGACGTAAGATCTTGCCCTAGTTTTGCTACCTGCTGGATAAGACAAGATTTCAATTTCTGTGTCTTAAAGATCCAAATGGGCTGAGCATGGTGGCTTACACCTATAATCCCAGCACTTTGGGAGGTTGAGGTGAGAGGACTGCCTGAGTCCACAGGTTCAAGACCAGCCTGGGCAACTTGGTGAGACCTCATCTATACAATAAATCAAAATATTAGCTGGGCATGGTTGTACGTGTCTCTAGTTTCAGTTACTTGGAAGACTGAGGCGGAAGGATCACCTGAGCCCAGCAGGTCAAGGCTGTGGTAACCGGGAGCATGCCAGTGCACCCCAGCAGAGTGGGACTCCAACTCAAAAAAAAAAAAAAAGATCCAGATGGGTATCAAAAATGCTGGTTACTAAAGAGCTTTCAGATTATCAAAGGGTCAAAAATTGCTTGACACCTTGTTTGGTGAATTTCCAAAGCCTGCAAGTATAAACTAAGTCATTTACCCATATGTTGGCTGTGTGATTTATCATCCAATCTGGAACACCTGAGAGTGAAAGGGGGGTGTTATTAATAATGACTCTGGGATAATGGATGCTACCAAGGACTGTCCTAGGAAAGTGGGGGTGACAAAACGATATTTCGTAGAGATGGGTTGGAAGTTTCTGTTTAGGGGTTGAACTCTAAGAATAAGATTCTTCCTTAGATTCTTAAAGTTGCCCCAATATCTAACAAAGTATTTTACATATCTTTAATCAATCCTCAAAACTGAGTGAAGTTGTTTCTCTCTGTACCATGTAAACACACACCAACAACCCAATTAGACTTACCAATGATAGTACAAAAATTTTGGAACATTCTCTATTGTTACTGATGTTTATCCATCTTATGCTAACCTACCTAGTTCAGTAATGAGTTCAGGAATGAAGTGATGCTCTCCAACTATGTATGTGCAAGAAATTAAGTGGGCCAGGTACATTAAAAAAATCTATTCTCAAGGCTGAGATGAGTCAATGCGTACTGAATTATGCTACAACAAACATTTTGTCAAAAGTAACTCAGAGAATTGCAATTTGAAGATAAGAATAGATCAGTAATGGAGCATGGGGGCTCATGCCTTTAATCCCATCAATTTGGGAGGCAAGGAAGGAGGATTTCTTGAAACCAAAATTTGTGACTAGCCTAGGCAATATAATGAGATCCCATCTCTTCAAAATAATAAAACAAATTGGCCAGGCGCGATGGCTCATGGCTATAATCCCAGCACTTTGGGAGGCCAAGGTGAGAGGATTGCCTGAGTACATGGGATTGAGACCAGCCCAGGCAACTTGACGAGAACTCATCTCTACAATAAATCAAAAAATTAGTAGGCATGGTGCTCAAGCCTGTAATTCCAGCTACTTGGAAGGATCAGGCAGAAGGATCACCTGAGCCCAGCAGGTCAAGCTTGTGGTGGCCATTGCAATGGGGTATGCCACTGCACTCCAGTCTGGGTGACAGAGTGAGACTCCAACTCAAAAAAAAAAAGATAAATAAATAAATAAAATTAACTGGGCGTGATGGTGCATACCTGTAATCTGAGCTACTTGAGAGGCTGAGGTAAGAGGACTGCTTGAACCCAGGAGTTTGAAGCTGCAGTGAGCTATGATCATGCCATTGTACTACAACCCGGATAACAGAGTGAGACCCTATCTCAAAAAATAATAACTATCATTATGATTATTATTATAAATCAGGTCATTATTAAACTGATAAAAGTCATTATATACTAGAAGCAGATATTTCTAAAAGTAAAAAATAAATTTAGAGGGTCACCACTTTAAGCTCTATTTCTGGTCATTTATCTTGAATGTATATTCAGGGGTAATTATGAATAATTACCTCTATAAAAACTGTGATTTAAGAAGATACCTATCAAGCACATGCACACACCCATTGTAAAAACAAAAAATGTTTACAAATACATCTCACTGTAATTAGGGCAGTTTGAATATAAACAAAGATAAGATTAAATTGTATTGACATAAAAGTTGAAGATCATTAACTTAAAAAAACATATTATACTGTTATGTTATATTTAATGCCACAGTGATGTACAAAAGAAAATGCATATGTAAGTATGGGTGTATGTATGTGAAGAAAAGGTTAAAAATCACAATGTTTAAAGTTGTAATCTTTCTGCTTAATCCTGACATAGTGCTGTAGATTTTTTTGCTTATCTATATTTTGCAACTTTTTTTTTTTTTTTTTGAGTTGGAGTCTCTGTCGCCCAGACTGGAGTGCAGTGGCACGCTCCCGGCCACCGCAGCCTCAACCTGCTGGGCTCTGGTGATCCTTCTACCCCAGCATTCCAGGTAGCTGGAACTACAGGCATGCGCTACCTCGCCCGGTTAATTTTTTGATTTATTATAGAGATGAGGTCTCGCCAAGTTGCCCAGGTGGGTCTTGAACCCGTGAACTCAGGCAATCCACTCAACTCGACTTCCCAAAGCATGGGATTACAGGCTGAGCCACCGAGCCCAGCTTATTTTGCAACTTTTTAAAATGTCCAGCTATGCAGTGGCTGTGAGCAATGCCACTGTACTCCAGTCTGAGCGACAGAGTGAGACTCCTACTCAAAAAAAATAAAAAATAAAAAAAATAATAAAATGTCCAGCTATCATATTTGTAACCATAAAAAGTTTAAAACTAAAATTAAAACGGGTCATTATTATAAAATGTAGATGCCAGAAAAGCAAAGGGAAAGGGTGGCCTTCCCAGGAACAATGTTTCAAGGACTTTTGTGAATACTTTGTCACAACTCTTTCCCAGGGAAGAAAGTGAGCAGCCAACTGGGGCTTAAGTACTCCAGGCTTGGGGCTGTGGGGGACAGGAGGGCGGTACCACTGCCAGGATTACAGGATTTTCCAATTTCACCAATTAAAAACACAAGCAGTATTGCTACACTGAAACATTTTAACAGTTAAAATTCCAACTTTTGTTTTAAGTAGCTACAGCCGAATAAGGATGTGAACCAAAATGTAAGCATTCTTGCAGAGTTAAACATGCCACGCTATAGATTCTTAGGAGTGTTTTTTGAGATTATATATCCTATTATATACATGCATTTGGCATATATTTGTCATCATTTGACACTTTTCAATCAATTTAAGTATGATGTGAACTTCAGAAATTCTTTCGAGATCCAAACTGTTGTGCTGCTGTCATGTTTTGGTTTTTTAAAATAAAAATGACCTGCATTGATCAAGCTTTGTCATTTTTCATAGTCTACTTTTTTCCAACAGGTGGCGCTGTACTCCATGTAAAATTCTTCTGAGCTCCTCAGAGGACCCACCCTATGCCAATCAAACTGTGTTCCTCCAACTCTGTTATAAACTAATGCTACAGGACAGGCAGATCAGGCCATAAATCATATGCAACATGTCCCCGAGTCATTTTACAGGAATAGCCCAGAGAGGTGAGGTGACTTGCTTGAGATCACACAGCTAGTTTGGAACAAAACTATTAACTTCTAGTTGGGACTTCTAGCTTCAAGTTCTGTGCTTCCTTTGTTTTCACTCATGGCCTTCTAAGATTTGCTCCCAGCAAAACAAATTCCTGTCTATGGTAGGGGCATAAAAACCTCTCCTCCTCTGTCATAAACGGTGTTTATTCCTTCTCTCCGTCTCATGGGAGATCACGTGTGACAATATGGCCATAGGACAGGCTAACAAAGAAGATTCATGTCAATCTTTTATCAAATTTCCCAAATTGAACATCTTGCTTTAAACATATATCCCAGAGAAATAGAAGACAGGAAAAAGGAACTAACATTTATTCAGTGAGGAATAATTACCTACCAAACAGACACCTGACTGTAAGATAAGGACCTAGAATGACATACAAATGTAACTATATATTTCCTTATTCTATATAGTAGCTGTAACAGATCAGGCTATAAGTTCATTTTCATTACAAATTAACTTTTCCCAAGTAGACACCACTACTTATGCTAGTGCAAAGTATGGCATTTTCTGAGAAAAACAGCCAGCTTGTTCTGTAACAACAGTAGCCTTTAATGCTACTTTTAGTAAGGCCAAGAGTTGCTTTGTCTGGTGAAACACGTAGTTTACTCTGCCAATTAAATAAATTACACACACACACAAGAAATGCTTGAGGCCAGCAGTGTTTCAATGTTGGTTTTTTTTTTTTTGGACTTGGGAACATTATACCAGTTGACTGTCTCTAATCTGGAAATCCCAAATCTGAAAGGTTCCCATAAGAATTTTCTTTGAGCATCGTCAATGCTCAAAAAGTTTTGGATTTTGGAGCATTTTAGATGTGAGATTCTCTCTCTTCTTCTTCTTCTTATGTATGTATGCATGCATGTATGTATGTATTTACTTATGAATGAGGTGAGGATGAATAAAAAACCAGAATTATCTTTTGGAGAGCAGACCCCTTGAGGTATACAGGCTTCCTCTGCTAGATAAGCGTTCTAGGAACCCATCAGCATCAGTATACTAGCTAGCATTCTTGTGTGAGCCTGCATTCGGCTTCAGTGAATTGTTTTTGGATATTATTTTAACACATGTGCCCCTGTCATGATGGGTGATCTCCATGAACAACCTTCCCACAGAGCACTGAGTGTTCAGCAGTTTTGGACTCAGAACGGCTTGATCTCCATGCTTCACCGTCCCTGTTCACCTGCTCTTCCCCTGAGTGACTTTATTTTGTTTCCCCAGGTGAAAAAGTCCTCAAAGGAAAATGTTTTGCTGATGTGTAAGAGGAAAAAGAAAAAATGGCAGAAGCATTAAAAGTCATCAAAATTGACGAGTTCAGAAATGGCTTTGAGCAGTGGAAAGTGTCTCAAGAGGTGTATTGCATCAAATAGTGAGAACTTTGAAGGTGACTAAAGTTTAAACATGTAAGAATAAATACACAGTTTTTTATAAATACATTCCAGGATTTGGGGGGTTCCCCCCCCCCCGTATATGTATACACATAGACATGTACACATCTTTACTAGACTCTGCTGTATGTTATATATAAATAAAATGTTTTAATTGGTCCTGACTTCATCTAACCAACCATGGGATCAGAATAAACAAAAATGCCCAAGAGTGAAAAGACCACCCTTGATGTAAGATGGCAGAGACAAGTGCCTTTTGGTCACAGAAGAGATGGCATCACTAAGCTTGGGTAACAAAACTGTTCAGCCATCAGACTACCAACCTAAAGCAGGACAAACAAGTTTTTAGTTTCTCCATGAGCATAAAGTCTGTGACCACCCCCAAGCTTACCATTTCCCCTAATATGAATAAGCTCTTTGGTGAAAATCAAAGTACAAACAAGTGCATTCTTCTGAAGATAACTCTAAATTCTCCCATTCCCATAGAAAAACATCCCGAGCACACATTTACCTGAGATGTATGAGGAGGACATTCTAAAAATCTTCCCCAAGATTTTTTTGGGGAAAAAGTATTTCTGAAAAAGTGAGACATAAATGTTTCTAAATATATCATTCAATCTAATACTGATACTACATTCTTCACAGTAAAGGCATAATAAATAACACTCAAAATAAATGAAATATTTGGACAAATTCAGAAAAGATAGTCTCAAAAAATTGTATTAGAGACCTTATGGAGTGACATATGAAACTCTGATTTACCTAAGAAATCACCATGTACTTAAACTTATGTAAAACTGCCTTTCCTAGTTCTCCATTAAATTTTTGTATCAGTCTGTTGAAATTTTTCCTGCTCTTTTTATACAGTAGTAACAAATCCATTAAGAAATTTTATTTTTGTCATGAGACTTCTTCACACAAGGCAGTTAACATTTTTTAGAAATATATGCTTCCTTTTTCTTTTCTTTCTTTTTTTTTGTTGGACTCTCACTTTTTTCATTCAGGATGGAGTGTAGTGGCACACATGGCCACTGCAGCCTCGACCTGCTGGGCTTAGGCGATACTTCCACCTCAGCCTTCCAAGTAGCTAGAACTACAGATGCACGCCACATTCAGCTAGTTTTTGTGATTTATTGTAGAGACAAGGTCTCACCAAGTTGCCCAGGCTGGTCTCAAACCCACGGGCTCAGGCAATCCTCTCACCTTGGCCTCCCAAAGTGCTACGATTACAGGCTGAGCTGCCGTGCCGGCCAGAACATATTTTTCTATTTGAATGTTTCTTTTTGTTTCTGTTATTGCTAAGCATTTTTAAAAAACATTAGGCCAGCTGTAGCTGCAACACTCAAGATAGCCCTAATCACAGTTAAGATAGGCCATATCATACTTTTAAGATATCCCAAATCATACTCTAAAATATCTAGAATCACTCTCCTAAGATATTCAGAATCACACAACTACTTTAACTCATCAAAACTGAATATGAATAATCAGTCATAGCATCTATGAGTCATTCCTGAATCATAAAATGATTAGGAACAAAGTCCCTAAATTAAACCCCATAGTGACAACACTGATATCAATAGATTCTACTCTCAGAAAAACTCTTCAACCCCAAACAAAATTTAAAAAACAATTAGAATTTGGGGTATCCCCATTCTAGGCATTCCTACCTTGCTCTCTACCTGGAAAATATCTTTACTTGAAAGATTCTTGGAAAACAACTAGGGCCCATTCCAAATGCCTCTTCATACCATTTAAGTTGCTATCTCCATTTACTAGTATATAAATATATATGTAAAATATATATATATATATAAAGAGAGAGAGGCAGGCAGGCTTAGTGGGACAATATTCATTTTGATGAATTTATGATATGCTTGCTACATTGCAAGAAATCGTGTTAAGTACTATGAAGAAAAGTAACAATGGTTTCATAAATGACAGCATAGGACACTATGTAACAACCATGGTATAAAGTGTCAGAAGTCAGTGAGTAGTCAACAGTTGATTCTGAGTAGATGGGGGGTGGGGGTAAGAACAGAGTCCTGTGGTGGCTCTTAAGATATGCAAAGGAGAGTAACAAAGAAAACGCTTACTTAATTTCAGGGAAGAAGAAAAGGTGTCCCCTCTCCAGGTTTCATAGTTTAGACCTCCTTAACTTGGCATTGAATTGCTGTTCCTGTAGTCTTTTGTCAAAGGTAGTCCCACAGACAGAGAAATGTTTCAGTCAGATTAATCTGAGGGTGCAAGGTAAATGGAGAGCACCCAAGGTTAGGAAAAGCAACCCAATCAAAAATGGAGGAAGCCAGTATGTGCCAGGCACTGAGAGTATTTCATTTAATCCTAGCAATGTATGACCTACTACTAACAAGCCTAACAATTCAGCTACAACACATTTTCAAAGACAAGAAAACCACAGCCCAGAAACAAAAAGCTGATTGGTGGAAGATTATACTCACGGTTAGGGACCTGGGAGGCTAACTTGCTGGGAGATCAGAAGAGAGAAAAACCTAGGGTCCTTGTAAATTCAAATGTAGGAGAAATGACTGATGCAGAATCCATGCAGTTAGGCATGTAGAAAAGTGAAAGTTTAGACATGAAGAAAAATGCAGCAATCTAAAGGACAGTTACAAAGCAGGCTAAGGAACAAATTCTATTAAGAAAGAGAAAGCGGCCATGCTTGCGCCCACGGACTGTCTGACTGACCATCAGCTGGGCTGCCACCAGGTTTTCTGGTGCAGGCATCAAGGGGCTGTCGGCCAGGGCCTTGCAGCCACAGTGGATCCAAGTTTGAAAATACGGCAATTTTGAAAGATATTACCAGGCGACTAAAGTCCATCAAAAACATCCAGAAAATTTCCAAGTCTATGAAAATGGTAGCAGCAGCAAAATATGCCTGGGCTGAGCGGGAGCTAAAACCAGCTCGGGTATATGGAACAGGAGCTTTAGTGCTCTATGAAAAAGCTGACATAAAGGGGCCGGAAGACAAGAAGAAACACCTCCTTATTGGTGTGTCCTCAGATCGAGGGCTGTGTGGTGATAATCATTCCTCAATTGCTAAACAGATGAAAAGCGAGGTGACCATGCTCACAGCAGCTGGAAAATAAGTTATGCTTGCTGGGATTGGTGATAAAATCAGGGGCATACTTTAGAGGACTCATTCCGATCAGTTCCTGGCAGCATTCAAGGAAGTAGGAAGAAAGCCCTCCACTTTTGGAGATGTGTTGGTTATTGCCCTTGAGTTGCTAAATTCTGGATATGAGTTTGATGAAGGTTCTATCATCTTTAATTGATTTAGGGCTGTCATCTCCTATAAGACAGAAGAAAAGCCCATCTTTTTCCTTAACACCATTGCAGGTGCTGAGAGTATGAGTATCTACGATATTGATGCTGATGTGTTACAAAATTACAAAGAATACAATCTGGTCAACATCATCTACTACTCTTTGAAGGAGTCCACCACCAGTGAGCAGAGTGCTAGGATGACGGCCATGAACAATGCCAGCATGAATACCTCCGAAATGATCAACAAATTGACTTTGACCTTTAACCGCACCTGCCAGGCCATCATCATAAAAGAGTTAATTGAGATCATCTCTGGTGCTGTAGCTCTGGATTAATGAAAATCAAGGTCCATCCTCAGACAAGAGGTAAAAAGAGAAAATTCAGTCAGCTGATTTTGTTTTTAGCTTACTGCTGTCTTCGTCAAAGAAATTGTTGCTCCATCTTGTTTGAATTACTGAAGACAGCAAGATATTTGTAAATTATCTTACAATAAACAACTTAAAGCCAAAAGAAAAAAAAAGAAAGTGGATCATCTAGATGTTAAAGAGATTGTGTTCAAAGAAGGAACCCTAAAATTTCAGAAATGGACCAGTTTTAAAGTGAAAATGTCTCACCATCCCCTAGTGGGCAGGGAAACCTGAACATGGATCTAGATTCCCAGAGTTCCTAAGGAAACAGAAGAATAGTTAACTCAGGGTAGCACGTTGAAAAGCCTAACTATGAAGGGTCACAAGATAAAGAGGTAAAACACGATTCTGATGTTGAAGTCTAAGGTTAAAAAGAAAAAAAAATCTAAAGAACCCAGAGGCTAAATGATGGTAGAGAAGATGGCAATATAGAGAGATGACAGTTTTACCCAAGAAGAAATTTTGAGTATTTGTAATGAAACCAGTGTCACCTGAAAACACAAAGAACGAAGAAAAACACTATTTTTTTTTTTTTAATTTTAGTCTTACTCTGTCACCCAGGCAGGAGTGCAGTGGCATGCTGCTCACGGCCACCGCAGTCTCAACCTGCTGGACTCAGGCGATCCTTCCACCTCAGCCTTCCAAGCAGCTGAAACAACTGGCACGCACCACCACACCCAGCTAATTTTTGTGATTTATTGTAGAGACGAGGTCTCACCAAGTTGCCCAGGCTGGTCTCAAACCCCCAGGTTCAGGCAATCCTCTCACCTCTGCTTCCCAAAGTGCTGGGATTACAGGCTGAGCCATCACGCCTGGCCCATTTTTTTTTTTCAGACAGTTTCACTCTTTTGCCCAGGCTTGTTGCAGTGGCTCACTGCAGCTTTGAATTCCTGGGCTCAAGCAATCGTCCCCCCTTAGCCTCCTGAGTAGCTGGGACTACAGGTGTATACCACTGTGCCTAGCTAATTTTTATTTTTTTAGTTTCTTTGTAGAGACAGGGTCTTGATGTGTTGCACAGGTTGGTTTCAAACTCCTGACCTCAAGTAATCCTCTCACTTCAACCTCTCAAAGTACTGGGATTAAAGGTACCTGGCTCATTATCTTTTTTAAAGGCAGTATATTATTTTTTTCAAGAACTGAAGATGATGGCCATTATCTCTAACTTTCAAGATATCTTTCTCACCCAGCAGTGGGAAGACTCAGGTGCGGTAGAAGTCCACCATAGACAGGCACAGATTTTTCAGTCTCATAAATGGGGCTTCTGGCCAGGCACGTGGGTCATGCCTGTAATGCCAGCACTTTGGAGTAGGAGGCATGTCTGAGTCCAAGAGTTTGTGACCAGCCTGGGAAACTTGGTGAGACTTCCTCTCTACAATACTTCAAAAAATTAGCCAGGGGTGGTGGTGTGTGCCTATAGTTCCAGTTAGTTGGAAGGTTGAGGTCGAAGGATTGCCTGAGCTGAGTGGGCCAAGGCTAAGGTGGCCATGAGTATGCCACTGTACTCCAGCCTGAGCAACGAAGTTAGACTCCTACTCAAAAACTAAATAAATAAGTGAATAAATTAATTAAATTAAAAATAAATGTGGTTACATGTGTGATCCAGCCTGGGCAATACAGTGAGACTCCTACTCAATAAATAAATAAATATATACATACATACATACATAAAAGAGTTCCATGTGTGATACAACCTGGACAACAGAGTGAGACTCCTACTTAATAAATAAATAAATAAATAAATAAATAAACAAATAAAATGAAACAAAAAATACATAAAGTTTCATGTGTGATCTCCAAAACCACTTGTGATAGAAAATAAATGGCAAAATCCAACTTACATATACTTAATAAAAATTTAATAGGTAATTCTATGTACTAGTCACTAAAGTTAAACTTTTCTTTTCTTTTTTGAGTTGGAGTCTCACTCTGTCATCTAGGATAGAGTGCAGTGGCATGCTCACGGCCACCACAGCCTCGACCTGCTGGGTTCAGGTGATTCTTCCACCTCAGCCTTCCAAGTAGCTGGAACTACTGGCATGCGCCACCATGTCAGCCTAATTTTTTGATTTATTGTAGAGATGAAGTTTCATCGAGTTACCCAGGCTAGTCTTGAACCCATAGGTTCAGGCAGTCCTCTTATCTCAGCTCCCAAAGTGCTGGGATTACAGGTGTGAGTCACTGCACCTGGCCAAGTTAAATTTTTATTTTCATCTACTTTCAATAACTTGTAGAGTTATGCATGACTTTGAAGATAAGATTTTTCAGATAGCCAGGCTCGGTGGCTCAGCCTGTAATCCCATGCCTTAGGGAGGCTGAGGCGAGTGGATTGCCTGAGCCGGCGGGTTCGAGACCCATCTGGGCAACTTGGCGAGACCTCATCTCTACAATAAATCAAAAAAAAATTAGCCAGCGTGGTACCACTGGACTGTAGTTCTAGCTACTTGAAAGGCTGAGACGGAAGGATTGCCGGAACCCAACAGGTTGAGGCTGCAGTGGCCGGGAATGTGCCACTGCCCTCCAGTCTGGGCGACAGAGTGAGACGCCAACTCAAAAAAAAAGATTATTTCAGATGAGTTTTTCTAGACAAAACCAGATTGTAAGAATGCAACTCCCAATTTATTCTTTTGTTTTCTTTATATACAACACACACACACACTACTAAGGTCAAAACAAATTTCTAAAACAGAACCCCTGATAACAAACGGGCAGTTGAAGGTAAAAAGGCAGAGCAAGACCAAGTATACTATTCACACAAATTTTCACTTCAGGATGAAATGGAAAATTACACTTGGCTTTGTTTCATTTTTTCCAGTTTTCATGAGGGTACTTAAACATACATGTCTCCTAAATCAAATCTTTACTTTTTATTGGGTTAAAGTTTGATTTTACAATTCTACTTAACTCATCCACACTTTTTAGAAAATAAATCATTCAATGAATTTTTTTTAAAATCCTGCCAATTTATAGACAGACTTATCTATTTTAATAAATAAGGGAGTATTACATTTTAATAGTAGTTAGTAACATCTGCAAAACCAAATTCAAAAAAGCAGCTTAAAGTGCAAAGAATAATTTGGGAAGAAAGGAATTTTCTTGTGGGTCACTGGTTTGCTTTGTAAGCTTTAGCTTACAAAACCAATATAACTGATGACAATTCCTCCAAGAAGGTTGAATTTTTTAAAAATGTATTAAATATCTCATGGATATTAAATGGTTTCAAATATCAAGAATCACTTAACCAGAAATATGGAATTCATAGCATTGACATTAAAACATTAGCAGAAAATTTTTAACACAATTTTAACATTGTTTTTCCTGTAGGTAACTAAACTGAGTGATGGATGAAGTATTTTGTCAAAGGAAAAAAATATCAAGAGGCATGCCACAGATGTCAATGGTGGAACAAGAAAGGGAAGTCCTAATGTTTCATTTGTTCCAGCATTACCTGCCATGAACAGTAGTAGATTTGATAACATCTCCAGGTAGAACCACCGAGAGTTCAACGTCTCTGTCTGTCATGTTTTCTTTCTGTTCCATGATGAAAGTAGTGGATTCTACAGAATCAGCAACTGAAGCAACAGCAGCGCATCTGATCTCAGCTGGAGGAAGTGGTGCCTTGGCTTTTGGCTTTCTCCTAAAATGGAAATAAAACAGAAAATAAAATATATTTTATTTTAAAAATAATTTTCTAATATGATCTAATCTTATAAACTCCCAAATATATACATATAGCTGTTTTTCACATCTAGGAAAAAAATCACCAGAATGTTAACTGTTAATGTTGGAGAGTGGAATTGGAATGTTTTTGTCCTTTTCCAATTATCGTTTTGCTTTGCTTTGAGTACTACGCCTACGTTCTTTGGTAATCACAAGAAACACGATAATCTGACATCTGCCTCCATCACATTCAATGCATGTGCTTGCTATAGCAAATCAAGAGGACAATTTTATTTGACTGGATACACTATAAAAATCCCTAAGGTCTCAGGATGAGGTTCAGTATCTCCCTCTCACGTCACAATGGCTCTTACCTCTGAAGCCTTCATTCTATTTCTCTCAAGTGTGTTTCGCCTCTCAATTCAGGTAAGCTCTACTTTATCCTTCAGCGTCTAGCTAAATTTACCCCCCTGGATCTAACATCCCATACACACAGAATTCCTTCCTTAGAATTGATAGAGTATGCACAACTGATTTTATAAATGCAACATTGTCTATTTTTGCCCCTGGATACCAGTTTCATTTCTCTGCCTACATTTATAAATCCCTGCAAGAAAAAAGCAGGCTAGCTGGGCACAATGGCACATGCCTGTAACCCCGGCTACATGGGTAGCTGAGGTAGGAAGATCACTTGAGCCCAGGAGTTCAAGTCCAACCTGGGCAACATAGCAGGACTCTGCCTTGAAAGAAGCATGGTGTAGATGGCTGTATTTGCCACTACACACAGAGGGCTGTATTTCCTACTGTACCTAGAAATGAACAATGAGTTATAATAGGTTATTTAACAAATAACACATTTGCTTCAGTTAAAAATGCTATAAATAATCATTCTAATAAAAATATTTTTGGTGTCACTAAGGCACCCCTTAACTAATTTATAACAGAAATTGTAGGCATTCTGAACAAACTTATATGAGCCATTTCAATGATTTGATGGGTTAAATGTGAAAATAAAGTCATTATAGGTAATGTTAAAATAAAGTAAGTATAGATAATATCATATTTATGTTTTTACTTAAAATAATATAAACTAAAGTTTTTGAAAGTGTTACCTTTATGAAAAGTTAATTGCTTTTGGAAGAATGAATATAACTCCTTTCTACTCAAAAAATATAATTTCAATTCCTCTCTATCCTTATTTCCTAGGCAAAAAAAAAAAAAGATAAAAGGACTTCTTTATAAGTAAATATGTAACATCCACCTATTCAGCATTTTCAAAGTTTAAGGTATCACAAATCCAAGCATCTTTATGCACCTGTCATCAAGACAGAAGAAAAGTTCCTGTGTTATATACTGATTTACAAAAATTACAAGCCCTTGATTTTTACTAGTATAATTACAAAGGTATATCATACTTTAGAAAAGATTTATTTTATAATAGCAACAAAAATACATTTTTAAACTGTTACAAAGAATGTAACAAGAAGTTTATAAAAATCTATATGCAGAAAAATGTGACCCAACTTCAAATTTTAGAGTTTTTTGTTATGTTGCTTTTTTTGAGTCAGAGTCTTACTCTGTCACCCAGGCTGGAGTATAATGGCATGCTCACGGCCACTGCAGCCTTGACCTGCTGGGCTCAGGTGATCTTTCCACCTCAGTCTTCCATGTGGCTGGAACTAAAGGCATGTGCCACCACGCCCAGCTAATTTTTTGATTTATTGTAGAGATGAGGTCTCGCCATGTTGCCCAGGCTGGTCTTGAATCCCTGGACTCAGGCAATCCTCTCACCTCAGTCTCCCAAAGTGCTGGGATTACAGGTGTGAGCCTGGTCTCAAATTTTAGTTTTTAAATCTGTAGAAATTGGTCACTGTATAAACCATTTATTCTGTAACAATTATTATAGCAGTTTTAGCTAAACACTGGGGATGTAAAGATGAATAAGACTCAGTTTCTATCCCTGAAGGGTTCATAGCCATAAAGAATTGACAGACATATACAAAATTATCATAAAGTTTGGAGATTGCTCTAATAAAGATGTGCACACAGCAACATGTGAAGCTCACAGAAAGAGAACCCAACTGTCCTAGGAATCCAGAAGTGTCTTACAGATAGAAACACGAGCTGGGTTTGGGAAGAATGAATAGAAACTCACCAGAAAAGATATGAGATCATAGATATTTCAAGAAGAAAAGAGCCATAAGAGAAAATGGTACTTCTTAGAATCAAACAGTTAGGTAAAATTCCACAGAGAAGTCAAAGGAGATGAGAAATCAAGTGAATCAACTGAAAACTTTTACAATGAAGAGAATTCAGTAAGGTGGATTTGTACAAAGTTCACATGCTAAAGTCAATAGCCTATGTAAACATCAGCAAAAACTAGTCAGAAGGTAAAAGTTACTTTTATGGTAACAGTTACTTTTATAATAGCAACAAAAAATGAACTTGAAAAGACTAAGTATTACTGTCTCAGCAAATCACATTTCTTTCAGTTGACCAAGCCAAAAATCCACTTTGTCACATACATACAGCCAATTCATGTACAAATTCTGACAGCTTTATATCATAAGTAGATCCAGAATCCACCCACAATCTTGGTCACCAAACACTGTGGTTCAAGCTGCAGACTAGTCTCTCTGCTCTCAACCTTGTAACTTCGGAATCTAGTCTCAATGTAACAACCTGAGTGACATTTTTAAAATGTAAGTCAGATAGTCAGATCACTGCTCCACCCTCTCATAGCCTCCAATAGTTTCCTACCTCATCCAGAATAAGACTTAGAGTCCTATACAGACTTTCATCCATTTATGATGGGCAATGTCCCAATAATATGTCCTAAATTTAAAATATCATAAGTTGAAAGTGCATTTACTATCCAAATAAACCCATCACAGAGTCAAAAAAAATCTTAATTAGAACCATCACAAATTAAAATGTTCCCCAATTTATGAGGGGGTTACATTTCAATAAGCCCATGATGAAGTTTAAAAATCATAAATCAAACCATCATAAATCAGGAACTGTCTATAATCTGTCCTTTTGCCTCCAGCTTTCCCAGTTTCTCTACCACTTTCTCCCTAGGCTCATAGCACTCATCCTGTGAATCTTGCCCTTTCCTTGAACTCAAGAAAAGATCCTCTACAGCATTTGCTCCTGATCTTAAGATATATTTCCCAGCCGGGCTCGGTGGCTCAGCCTGTAATCCCACGCCTTTGGGAGGCTGAGGTGAGTGGAATGCCTGAGCCCGTGGGTTTGAGACCTGCCTGGGCAGGCAAGACCTCATCTCTACAATAAATCAAAAAATCAGCCAGGTGTGGTAGCGCGCAGCTGTAGTTCCAGCTACTCGGAAGGCTGAGGCGGAAGGATCGCCGGAGCCCAGCAGGCGAGGCTGCGGTGGCCAGGAGTGGCCACTGCACTCCAGTCTGGGTGACTGAGTGAGACTCCATCTCAAAAAAAAAAAAAATTGTTTACATAGAACTCCTATGAAGAACATCTTAAAGTTCCCAATTATTGTTTCAATTAGTAAAGCATTTGTAACCTCTGTCCCTGAAAAATGGAAAGCACATGTGAAGAAGACCAAGAGCTTTCCACAATGAATGAGCAACCCAATAGGTAAGATGGAAAGTGTAATGAAACAACAAATACAAAGTAAAAAAGAAGGGTCATAAAACAGATGGGTAACTTTGAAAATTCAGGACAATGAGAGCCAGCTGAGACCAGCTGTGTGTGTTGGGGGGGGAGGGGAAACAGGATCCGGGCATGCTTCAAAGAGAAGAGACAAGGGACACAGTTCTTGAAAGAAAAACAAAATTAGATAAGCAGAGCCTGTAGGATCAATTATTTGTTGGCTCCCAACTGTGATTCATTCACGTTACATTTAGGGAATGTGTTTATCTGGTTTGCTTACTACATAGTCTAGTGAAAAGAATACCAGGTGGAGGCCTGGATTTGGCTGGAATCCAAGTAGCTTTAAGACTTTAATTTATTTGACCTTTTAATCACTAGCAACATTTTTAAAATATCTTTTACCTATCCGCAACTCTCCTAATGTTCTTGCTTTTTTTGGTTAGAGGCTTTGAAGTAATAACAAAATGAAGTTAAATGTCACACAAAGTCAAAGATATAGTGAAAATAATCAAGAGTTATATCATAATCTAAATGTAAGAATTCTGGTAATGCCAAAAAAAAAAAAAAGAAAAGAAAAAAAGAAAAGAGAAAAAAGTAACATCAACATTCAATATAACAACTATATCTTACTGCTTAAAAGAATACTAGTGTTGAATAGTATTTTTAAATCACAGTAACTGTCTCCTTACTCTTTCCAACAGGAACGTTTGAGCCAGTTTTCCTATCCAACAGATTTTCCCATAAGCTCTTTGTCCCCATTGGCCTAGCTTGACAGTTGGTATCTCCTGTTTGAAGACTGCTACCCTTAACAGTCAACAATAGCAAATTTCACACAAGGGTAAGTGAAGAGCTTATACTGGAAGGCTATTTGAGACAAAAAACTTCCCCAGGTCAGGGTAAAAAGTCATTAATCAGTCTTAAAAATAACAAGCCAGCCAGATGCGGTGGCTCATAGCTGTAATCCCAGCACATTGGGAGGCAGAGGCGAGAGGACTGACTGAGCCCAGGGGTTAAAGACCAGCCTAGGCAACTTGACAAGACCTCGGCTCAACAATAAAAAATAAAAAAATTAGCTAGGTATAATGGTGCACACCTGTAGTTCCAGCTACTTGGAAGACTGAGGCAGAAGGATCACCTGAGCCCAGGAGGTCGAGGCTGTAATGGCCATGAGCATGCCACTGCACTCCAGCCTGGGTGACAGAATGAAACTGCAACTCAAAAACAAAAACAAAACAACAACATAATAAGCTATTGCTTATGTACATTATCACTTTTTAAAAATTATCTCAATTACTTCATTATGAGAAATTGGAATAATTTTGCATGATTCAATAATCTGCCTTTGAAAATATCAGAACTTCATTTTAAGACAGGATTCAATTAGCACCCTACTATTACTACTGATTGGTCTTTGGGAACATTTTGATTTACAAGGCAACTCACGTGCCCATTGTAATCATTACTCTGTCAATATTAGTATCCTTGACATAAATAGAAGAAGAAAATAAAAGAGAAGCTCTGCAAGACAAGAGAATTCTAGTCAAATACTTCTTCTTAGTTTTGTTTTTTTTTTAAAGGTGGTCAAGTATTCAAACTGTGTTCAAATAAAGCAAATGTCACACAGTAGCCAATCTAGCTCTTTCTGTCCCTCACTTCCATTTTCTGTGGGTCACTTTCCTTTTTCCGTCCAAAAATCTCTGACCACGCAGCACTGCCAGAGTCTCTCTGAACCTATTCTGGTCAGGAGACTGCCCAATTCACAAATCATTCCTTGCTCAATTAAACTCTGTTAAATGTAATTTGTCTAAGAGTTCTCTTTTCACACACCTAATGTGTCAATGGTGCTCAAATTCACATCTCCAACCCTGACCTGTTTAGTGAGCTCTGACTTACATGCCCAAAATCTCATGAGGTATCTCAAACTTTATATAACCAGAACTCTTGATTTTCCTCCCTATACCCACTGCCCACTCTCACCCAAATGTCCCCCATTATTCTCCATGTCTACAAATGGCACCGCTAACCACCCAGTTTACTCAAGCAAAACACCTAGATACATTTTCATCACTCTCTGCCCCTTTCAATCCATTATCAAGTCCCCTGGGCTCTTAACTCTAATAAAAAAAAAATCTCAAACCTGTGTACTTTTCACCAGCTCTGTGTTAACACCATGATGATTAAGCCATCACCTCCTGCCTAACCTGCTCCAATATGCTTCTCGCTGGCCTTTCCTGTTTCTCTTCTTTAAAATCCATTCATCTATACAGTAGTCAGAGGGATCTTTTAAATACGTAAATGAGATCACATCTCTCTGACCCTTCACTGGCCTTCCAGTGCATTGATAAAACCCAAATTCTTTTCCTAGGCTTACAAGGCCTTGGGTGACATGGCCTAGTGGCTCTAAAAGTATGACTTTAGAGCAGCTGCAGTAGCACCAGGGACCTTCTTGGAAATGCAAATTCTAAGTCTCTACCCAGAGACAGATGCAATCAGAAACACTGGGGGGCAGGGCCTTGCAATCTTTTTGACAACCCTCCAAAATATTCTGATGTATGCTGAAGTCTGAGAGCCATGGAGTTGGCCTCTGCCCACCTCTGAATGCCCATCTTACTACACCCAGTTTCAATGCCATGTGTAATTCACACTAGCATTCTTTCCTATCCTCAAAAAGACCCACTCTCTTCACATCTGAGGGCTCTAAACAGCTATTCTCTCTGCCCAAAGTGCTTTAAACCATACAACCTCAAATTGCCTTCTCTTTGAGCTCATGAAGAATTCAGATAAACTATTTCTCCCTCACAGAGTTATTCTCTAACCACTTAAAGAGATGCCAAAGCCCATCCCCACCCACAGTGGCCCACCCTTTACATAACCCTGTTTTGCCCTCATCACATTTATCATTATCTGAAATCATCCTGCTTGTTTATTTATTTACATGTTTATTACTTAACCGTAGAGTGAAAATTGCTTGAGGCCCGGCATATGGTCCATCTCATTCTCTGCTAGCACCTAGAACTTGAATGAGCAGGAGACTGGGTGCTACCCATTTGTTGAGTTGAGAGGGGAAGGGAATGAGGGTTGTATTTCTTCCATGAGTTCACATGAGAGTGAGAATTTTGTGGGCTGCTGACAGTCTACTCTGCAACACAGTGACCAGCCAGAGGTGTAAGAAGTCATTGGAGGCCCAAAGAGATCCATGTCAGTAAAAGGACTTCATCCTCAGGAAGTTTCTAAATACTATTTAATAAAAAGGGGGGGCGAGTGTGGGTAAGGACTTGCGACTGACAGAATTCTAGAGCAGAAAGAAATCTCTCCCATTTTGCCCAGATGTTCGATAACCTGCCTGAGGTCAGAACTCAAATGTCCTGAATGTGGTTTTCCTTGACCAATGAGGATCACCATTTCATGTCCCAACAGTTAAGTGCCAATAAGGACCCAAAGGAAAAATAAAATCTTTTATCCAATATCATCAACAACTGCTAACCCTTAAGTGTTGACTATGTGTTAGAAATTGCTCCAAGTGTTTTTACCTATACTAACTCATATCCTCATAACACTGTGTAAGTGCTGCCATCCCCACACTCCAAATGAGCATGATGTGCAGAAAGGCTAAGGAACTCACCTCAGGTTACTTGGCTGGTAAGTGGTGGAAGCAAGATGGAGACTCAAGCTGTTTGATCCTAAAGCCAGTGCTCTTTACTACTATATTACATCATCATTGGGAGCTGAAAAATTCACATAAAACAAACAAAAACAGCAGCAAAAAATGAAGGAGCAAAAGCCAAGTGGTGGAGGAGGAAAAAAAATGTGGTTATTTATCATCTACTGCAAAGCTCTGTACAGGTGCTTTTTTTCTACATGTGTCTCCTATGAAGCTCATAGAAAACAAAAGCCTGGAAAATGGGTTCTACTTCCAAGTGCTCGTCTCTCTCTTGGCTTCCACACCAGGAAAAAAAAATGATGAATAGTGATGAACCCAAAGGAAAATTTTAAAAAGCTCTGGTTTTCATCTCCCACAATCTATTCTTTTACATTTCAACACCTGGAATACCAAGTCCCTACCACAAGTCATTCATCACTCCAGGTTTTCTGCCTCTGTCACACCTCCACTCGAGTCTGCCCAATAATCCAAAGTCACAATAATGACACCCTGTGTTTCCATCATCTTAAACCTCTTCTTCCCCATGATGAACACAAAAAGTGCATGAATTTCTATTATCTTAATTTCTACCTCCCACTCCTTCTAAGTACCATTTCATTTCCCTCCTTTCTCTTATAGCCACACTTCTAGGACTCTGCTGTCCAATATGGCAGCTATGAGGATATCAAGCACTTGAAACATGACTGGTGTTAACTGAGGAACTGCACTTGTAGTTTTTTGGTTTTTGGGGGGGTTTTGTTTTGTTTTGTTTTGTTTGAGTTGGAGTCTCACTCTGTTGCCTAGGCTGGAGTGCAGTGGCATGCTGACGTCCACCGCAACCTCAGCCTGCTGGGCTCAAGCAATCCTTCTGCCTCAGCCTTCCAAGTAGCTGGACCACAGGCATGCACCACCATGCCCGGTTAATTTTTTTGGTTTATTGAAGATACGAGGTCTTGTCAAGTTGCCCAGGTTGGTCTTGAACACCTAAGCTCAGGCAATCCTCTTGCCTATGACTCCCAAAGTGCTGAGATTACAGGCATGACCCACCACACCCAGCTTTTTTGAGTTTTAATTTGTATTTAAAAACTGGTATTTGATTCAGTTATTGGAAAATGTTTAAGCATATTCGGAACAACTTAAGTATGGGAATCTATTTTTTAACTATAAATTTTGTTACATCTAAATATAGATCAAGTACTTCCAATGAAAGACAGCATCTGAGCTGAGATGTGCTATAATGTATGAACTATATTTCACAGATTAGGACAAAATATTAAATATATATTGGTAATTTTTGTATATTGATTATATATTAAAATGATAATATTTTAATATACTGAGTTAAATGAAATATATCACTGTGGTAGGAAGCCTCTAAGACATCCCCCTGCCTATGACTCAGTTTCCTTGTGTAACCTCTTCCTTATGAGTATGGCCTAAATGTAGTGACTCACTCCCAGTGAATAGAAGTGATAGGGTGTCACTTCTGAGATTAGGTTACCAAAAGACTGTGACATTTGTTTTGGGCATTCTGTCTTGCTCTGAGAGAAGTCAGCTGCTCTATGGAGAGGCCCATATGGCAACTCATGTCTCTGGTCAGCAGTCACAGGACTGAGCTTGGAAGCAGATCTCACCCCGGTGGAGACTTGAGCCTCAGCACACACCTTGATTTTGGCCTCACCATCCAACCAGCAAGCTAGAGAACAGTTCTACATAAACCCTATACCTTGGTTGCAACTTCAAGAGATTGGAAATACTCCCTGTGCTGTGAAACACTGCTCTTGGCATGATCCACATTTTGAGGATGTCCTCTCTGCAATCCACCAGTGACAATTCACTCTCTCTCTCTGTTTTGGGGGTGGGGGACACAAAGTCTCACTATGTTGCCCCAGCTAAACTCAAACTCCAGGGCTCAAGCAATCCTCCTGCCTTAGCCTCCCAAAATGCATGAGCCACTATACCTGGCCTTTCTCTCTCTTTAAATGCCTCAACCCTTCAAGAGCCTTTCTTGTTTAACATACAGAAGACCATTGTTTTTAAATTATTTAGCATTTTGTCTACATTTATAGGACACATATAGATCCTTTTTTTCAGTAAATAGCTATAATGACTGTCTAGATGAAGTGGAGCAAATCCAAAGACAAGATACAGGTCTTCCCTCTAGCATTTACAACATGGCAGAAAGAGTAAAGTAGCCGCATGACTATAATACAAGGAAGGAATAAAGTATCCCAGGCTGCCTTGTGTCTTATAGCATAGTTTCCAAAGTACATCACCTTATCTTCCAGAAAAAATCTTTGAGGCAGAAACCATTAACATAATTTTTGGTATTTTTTAACTAGTACATTGCCTTTTGCAAAGTATGCTCAATTAATTCTTTTTTGTTGTTGTTGCATAGGAGTCTCACTCTGTCACCCAAGCTGGAGTGCAGTGGCATGCTCATGGGCATCACACCCTCGAGTTGCTAGGCTCAGGTAATGCTTCCACCTCAATCTTCCAAGTAGCTGGAACTACAGGCACAGCCAATTTTTTTGATTTATTGTAGAGACAAGGTCTCTCCAAGCTGCCCAGTCTTTTCTCAAACCTCTGGACTCAAGCAATTCCAAAGTGCTGGGATTACAGGCATAAGGCACCACATCCAGCTTCAATTAATTCTTTTTTTAATTTAATTTAATTTATTTTATTTTAAAGATATGGGATACAATTCAGGATTACATATACAAGTGGTCATCATACAGGTAAAGTTTGGGCCTCCCTTTGGTCCCCACTTTGCCTGGTTTAAGATCAGGTACTCTTATGAATGTTATGTACCCCCTCACCCCTGACAGTTTCCAGCTACTGACAATTCCTTTCTCATAGTATTATGGTAAATGTTCAGGGTCTGCTTATGAGTAAGAACATGTTGTACTCAGTTCATTGTTTCTGTGATAAATCACTGAGTGTTATAGACTTTAAATCCATCCAAATTGCTGCAAAGTCCATAGTTTTGTTCTTCTTTATGACTGTGTAATATTCTATCATGTATATATACCATATTTTTTTTAATCCAGTCCACTTTCTTTTTTTTTTGAGTCGGAGTCTCATTCCGTCACCCAGACTGGAGTACAGTGGCCGCTTCCGGCCACTGCAGCCTTGACCTGAGGGGCCCTGGCGATCCTTCTGCCTCAGCCTTCCAAGTAGCTGGAACCACAGGCGCACACTACCACGCCCAGCTTATTTTTGATTTATTGTAGAGATGAGGTCTCACCAAGTTGCCCAGGCAGGTCTCCAGTCCACTTTCAATGGGCATCATGGTTAGTTCCATGTTTTTGCTATTATAAATAGAACTTCAATAAACATGCATGTGCATGTATCTTATTCACAGAGTGATTCAAGTTCCTCTGGGTATATTCTCAGAAGGGGGTTTGCTAAGGATGAATCTTCTTAAATACTGTTTTATAAGATTGACTCATTTTTTTGTTATATTACACCCCTCTCAAATCTTCCCCTTTTACTACTTTTAGGAACATAGCAATTATGCAAAGTGAGGCATACAAACACAATGGAATTTCTTTGTTATCACTAGGACATATTGAGGATAAGGTTAGCATGAGTAGAAACAGCTTTTGTTGTGATTTAGTTGTAATATACCCCGAAGGACAACTGCTCTCAATTCTAATTTATGCAATAAATGGGTCATGTAGGTAAATGACAGGATTTTTTAAAATTAATTTAGGTCTCAACTCAAAAGCTGGGATTTCTTAAATTAAATTAGATAGCTTAGTTACTTCTAGATGCCATCTTTTTAAATCATATAAACAAATGAACAATAATTATTTGGCTATATTTTTCATGTAAACACAAAGAAATCACTATGCAGTGCAGTTAGTTTCTAAATACTAACTGATGCATGCTTAATTATAATTGTGTATCTTTAATGTACACAGGCCAGCTTTTGTTTGCCTAACCCTAAAAATATTCTATGTATGTACATATATACACATATACAAGTACGTGTATGAACATATATACGCATATAAATATATGTACTTACATACGAGAGAGAGAGAGAGAGAGAGAGACAGGAGAGGGAGAGGGAGAGAGCACTTGTAAACACCCCAGCGAGCACCTATTTTTCTTTGGTTTTAACTAGAGGTATATTCAACAGAGTGAGACTCCAACTCAAAATAAATAAATAAATAAAAATGAATAAATAAAACATTAAATGTAAGAATTATAATTGTTAATGTAATAAATACATATAATTATAATTATAAAAATATACATGCATGTGCATATTAAATAGTGCAAATGTGTATGTCAACCAAGCAAGCACATCAGTAGATTAGCTAACCAAAGAATGAAAGCAAAAATTGCTTTCAAGTCACAATGTCAATAATCTACTCACATATATGAACTTTGGTAAATATTAAGCATCACTGAGTCATTAGTCTCTGTTAAAGTTTTAAATTTGTGTGGAGAAGTTGTGTGTGTTGGAGTAAACCTAATATCTAATGCATTATGATAAAGAAAACTTCTTAAAATGAATTTTCCAAAATAATTTTCCTGGCTACAGGTTTTGACAAATTCTAGCTAGAAGAACTACTTGGACATAGTGTCTCATACAGAGTTTAGAAATATTAAAATCTAAAGTGGCACCTTACATGAAAATTAAAGTAAATGTAAAACATAAACCTATAAAATATCAAGATGAAAACATACAAGAAAAAAATTGAGACCAAGAGTTAAGCAAAAGTTTCTTGGATATGTCACCAAAGGTACAACCCATAAAATATTAAACATATGTATCTAGAAAAATTGAATTCACCCAAAATTAAAACTTTTGCAAATGACCCTGTTAAGCAGAAGAAAAGAAAAGCCACAGAATGGAAGAAAATATTTGCAAATTATTTATCCAACAAAAAGACATATCTAGAATATATGAAGAATTCTGTAAACTCAACAGTAAGACAACAAATAATCCCATTATAAAATGATAAAAAGGTTTAAACATGTTAACAAAGATGACATACAAATGGCAAATAGGTACACAAAGATATTTAACATCATTATCCAGTTTGGCAGTGTCACATAAAACTAAACAGATATATTCTGCGTGACCCAACAATCTATCCCTAGATAACTGTACAAAGGAGATGAAAACTTGTATCCATACAAAACCTATACATGAATGTTTACAGCCACTTTCTTCACAAAAACCGAAAACTGGAAACAACTCAAGCATGCTCCAATGGGAGAATAAATAAAAAGCTGCGATGCATCCATAAAATACAAAACTACTCAGCCATAAAAGGCAACAAAGTTTCGATGCACTCAATTTGGATGCATCACAAGGGCATTATGCTGATTGAAAAGAGCCAGTCTCTGGTTCGGTGGCTCAGCCTGTAATCCCGCGCCTTTGGGAGGCTGAGGTGAGTGGATTGCCTGAGCCTGCGGGTTCGAGACCCGCCTAGGCAACCTGGCGAGACCTCATCGCTACAATAAGTCAAAAATTAGCCGGGCGTGGTAGCGCGCGCCTGTAGTTCCAGCTACTCGGAAGGTTGAGGCAGAAGGATCGCTGAAGCCCAGCAGGTCGAGGCTGCGGTGGCCGGGAGCGGCCACTGCACTCCAGTCTGGGTGACCGAGTGAGACTCCAACTCAAAAAAAAAAAAAAAGAAAGAAAAGAGCCAGTCTCAAAAGGTTACATATTGCATGGTTCTATTTACATAAGTCTCAAAGGAACAAACTTAAGGTCACAGAATATACATCAACAGCTGCCAGGGTTGGAGACAGATGAGACTCTTAAGGGGAAACATGAGGTAGTTTCTTTGGGATGGTAGAAAAGTTTTGTATTATGATTACAGTACAGTTACAGAAATCTATATATGTTGTAAAATTTCATAGAACTATAAACCAAGATAGGCTAGGTGCAGTGGCTAACTCCTATAATCTTCACACTTTGGGAAGCCAAGACAGGAGGATCACTTGAGCCCAAGAGCTCAAGACCAACCTAGGCAACATAACAAGACACCCTCTCTACAAAAAATCAAAAAATTAGTCAGGCATGGTGATGCACACTGCAGTCCCAGCTGCCTGGGAGGTTGAGAAGGAAGGATCTCCAGAGTCCGTAAGGTCTAAGCTGCGGTGAACTGTGATGGTGCCACTGAACTCCAGCCTGGGCAACAGATATTCCAACTCAAAAAATCGATTAAAAATGTATAAATAAACCAAGATAAACCTAAAAAATAAACACAATGATAACAAGAAATGCATGTAAAAAGTTGGTGAAATCTGAATAAAGTCAGCACCTGAGTTAATAGCGCCAATGTCATCTCCCTGGTTTTAACAATGTACCATGGTTATATAAGATATTATTATGGGGGGGTGGATTCAAGGGATGGAGAACACAGAGAAACTGTGCACTATTTTTTTTTAGATTCTTTTTTGCTTTTTGTTTTTGAGTCAGAGTCTCACTCTGTCACCCAGGCTGGAGTGCAGTGGCACGCTCATGGCTACAGCAGCCTCGATCTGCTGAGGTATCCTTCCACCTCAGCCTTCCAAGTAGCTGAAACTATGCCTGGCTAATTTTTTTTTATTTATTGCAGAGATGAGGTCTCACCATGTTGCTCAGGCTGGTCTTGAACCCCTGAGTTCAGGCAATCCTCTAGTGTCCACCTCCAAAAGTGCTGGGATTACAGGCATGAGCCACTGCACCTGGCATTTTTTTTTTTTTTTTGAGTTGGAGTCTCACTCTGTTGCCCAGGCTCACAGCCACTGCAGCCTTTCCCTGCTAGGCTCAGGCGATCCTTCCACCTCAGTCTTCCAGGTAGCTGGAACTACAGGCACATGCTACCATGCCCAGTTAATGATTCTTTACTTGTTTGCTTTATTTTATTTTAAAGTTGTGGGGTACAAGTCAGGATTGGGTGCATAAATGGTTTAGTTACAGGTAAAGTTTGGGCTTCCCATTGGGCCTCACTTCACCTGGATTAGGATCAGGCACCCTTATTGATATAATGTGTTCCCCACCCCCACCCTCACAGTGTCCCGCTACTGCCAAGCTCTTTTTTGTAGCATTATGATAGGTGTTCAGGTCCTCTGCACTATTTTTGCAACTTCTTCTGAAGCAAACTATTTAAAAGTGGCTCAGCCTGTAATCCCACGTCTTTGGGAGGCTGAGGTGAGTGGATCGCCTGAGCCTGCGAGTTTGAGACCCGCCTGGGCAGTGAGACTCATCTCTACAATAAATCAAAAAGTCAGCCGGGCGTGGTAGCACATGCCTATAGTTCTGGCTACGCGGAAGACTGAGGCGGAAGGATCGCCGGAGCCCAGCAGGTCGAGGCTGTGGTGGTTGGGAGTGGCCACTGTACTCGTCTGGGCGACAGAGTGAGACTCCAACTCAAAAAAAAAAAAAAAAGTTACTATAGAAATACATCTAACGTGGTGATTTTCAAAATTTGATGGGCATTAGAATCACCTCTGGAACTTGCTTATAATACAGGTTTGCTGGGGTGCACTACTTTGTACCTATTTAAACAGAATCTGCCTATGGTGCCCAGGTAGTACATACTGATGATCCAGCACATTATAGTTTGAGAACTACTGTAAAATAAATGCAATGGTATTAGAAAGAAAAAAATGATCCTCATCAACAACTCTTGTTTTATTTAGTGGCTAATTACTAAAAAAGTCCTGTTCATATAGAACCACATTCATAGACCATATAACTGAGCCAAGAGGCACTCACTTATAAATATAAGACATGCAAATGACATCAATATTGATCTATTTAAAAATGCAAATACCATTATTCATAACACAAGTTAGATACATCAGTACAGAAGTGAAAATGCAGACATAAGAAAAAAACTCATGCTATTAAAGAAAATATGTCCTCAATAAGACACATGGGTCACATATTTAAATATCTATTAAAGACCTTTACCTATGCTTTTTTATTTTCTGAGTTGGAGTCTCACTCTGTCATCCAGGTTGGAGTGCAGTGGCACACTAATGGCCACCGCAGCCCCAACCTAATGGACTTGGGCGATCCTTCCACTTCAGCCTTCCAAGTAGTTGGAGCCACATATTTTGATTTATTGTAGAGATGAGGTCTTGCCAAGCTGCCCAGGCTAATCTCAAACTTCTGGGCTCAGACAATCCTCTCACCTCTGCCTTCCAACGTGCTGGAATTACAGGCGTGAGCCACCGCACCCAGCAGCCACATATATAAGCTTCAAGGCATTCGATGGTGTAAAATACAACTCATTAAAAGATCAACCTAAACATTACTCCATATCCAACACAGTGACAGTTAAAACCCAAGAAGTCTCTGCCAAATCTTCATTCAATTGTTCCCTCCTAAGAGATCATCCATGGGAATGAGTTTTCTAGTCCCAAACTCACAGTTTTTACATTTATATTAGGCTTCTCTATGCAAAGCACCTACCAGATTCTTTTCACCTTTTCCCAAGAAAGAATGAATTACAGTTTTCCCACTGTCTCCCAGTCATCTTATTATTAGAAGAAATAAAGCAATGTAACTTGAGAATAAATCAAGTCTTAGAACATCATTTCTTTTTTTTTTTTTTTTGAGTTGGAGTCTCACTCTGTCGCCCAGACTGGAGTGCAGTGGCCGCTCCCGGCCACCACAGCCTCGACCTGCTGGGCTCCAGTGATTCTTCCGCCTCAGCCTTCCAGTAGCCAGAATTACAGGCATGCACTACCTCGCCCGGCTGATTTTTTGATTTATTGTGGAGATGAGGTCTCACTGCCCAAGCAGGTCTTGAACCCGCGGGCTCAGGCAATCCACTCACCTCAGCCTCCCAAAGGCGCGAGATTACTGGCTGAGCCACCGAGCCCGGCTAGAACATCATTTCTGAAAGGATACTGATCACTAATGAACAGTTGTCACAAGCTCTTAAATGCTAGTCTACTTGCTCTCATCTCTATGGAGAAATAAAACCTTTTGGGTAAAAAATTATTGTCATTTTCTGATTATGCTTAAGTAGTTCAGATGATTAATATCGGCTTCAAGTGAATCCTTAATTATAGGCTTAATCCTTCCTAAATTCTTCCAGGGCTATTTAACCTGATCATATTCCTTGGCCACAGGTGACAATGCCAAAAAGTGAGCATCACTGGGCAAAATAAAAGTCAACTGAGCACATGTGTCTGAAGAAGGACATGTCTGTGAAAACTCAAAAAATACTTTCAATAAATAGCCAGCCAGTAGTGGCATCTCCCATACCACAGAAGAAGCAAATCCAATATACAGTGCTCTGAACTGACCAGGAGGGGCAGTGGGGAACTAGGAAAAAGTATGGCATTACAAGGCAGTATATGTCAGTTCTAGTATCAATGCAACGCATACTGAGCCACCTCAGCTGTCTCATTTAATTAATGCATTAAATGCACAATCTTTTATATAAGAGCAAACTAGCTAGCATGGTAAAAGTAGCTGATCATTTTAAACTACTTACATTTTTAAAGCAGGGGTCAGCAATCTATGGCCTGCAGGCCAAATTCAGTCCATCCACCTTTTTAAATAAAGTTTTATTGGAACACAAACGTTTGTCTACATATAATCTTTTTTTGTTTTATTTTATTTTATTTTTGAGTCATCACACTCTGTTACCCAGGCTGGAGTGCAATGGCATGCTCACAGTCTCGACCTGCTGGGCTCAGGTGATCCTTCCACCTCAGTCTTCCAAGTAGCTGGAACCACAGGCACATGCCAACATGCCGAGCTAATTTTTATTTATTTATTTATTGTAGACACAAGGTCTCACCAAGTTGCCCAGGCTGATCTCAAATCCCTGCACTCAGGCAATCCTCTCACCTCCATTTCCCAAAATGCTAGGATTACAGGTGTGAGCTACCGTGACCAGCCTATCTACAGATTATCTATGATAGCTTTCATACAAAGTCAGCAGAGTTGAGTAGTTATAACAGATCCCTTAGGACTTGCAAAGTCTAAATTGTTTACTCTCTGGCCTTTTATAGTATAAAACTAACTGATCCCTGGCATAAAGAAACATCTCTGATAAAGTTACTATATAATCTTAAAATCCTCAGTTTTACACAAAAATATATTCCTCACACGTCAGATTTGAAAAAAAATTTTCACAAGTGTGACAGCATACTCTATTGGTGCAAATGGGAAAACAAGTTCATTCTCATATACTGCGGTGGAAGGCCAAAATGGAATTTTCTCTATTGAGAAAGATTTGGTGATAAGCAACATTACCAAATATGTAGTTACTCTTTGACCCAGTAATCCTACTACCAGGAAGCTACCCCAAAGAAATACCAATTAAAACTATAAAATGACTTATACAAAAGGTTATTTCCTACAGCATCTTTAAAATCTAAAGACAGGAAACCCCCTTGGGTACCCTCCCACTGTGGGAGCTTTTCTGTCCTCTCAATAAATTTACTTAAAAAAAAAAAAAAGACAAGAAACAAACCAAATATCAGTGAATCGTAGACTATATCAAATCATGGTACATTCACTCATTTAAGTAGTATGCAGACATGACAAGGAACAAGAAATATCTCTTATATGCATTCATGTCTGCAATATATTGTCAAATGAAGTAAAAAACATAAGTGCTTTTAGTATACTATCTTTTACATAAGCAGTAACTGGGATGCTATACAAAAGAGAAACTGCCAAGATAAACCAAAAATTTATAAAAATGATTATGTGGGAGGAAAGGAATAGGGAAGAAAGTGAGATTTCAGCAAATACACCTTATAATATAATTTTGTCTTTACAATCATTAAATTTTTTAAAAATGCCTTTCTTTTTCTGTACATCCTTAGTAGTAAATAATGTAAAGACAAAAACACAGAAAATTGTAAAACTGTTTTTGAAACTATTATATGTATAATTTTACAATAAAGAAAATAAGCATATGTATACGTTAATAACCAAGATTTTCTGCACAAGAAGAGTATAAATTGGAGTTAAATAAAGACTTGTAACTTTAAATGTGGTTGAAAATATTGTGTGAACATGATCTTCTTTTTTCAAATATGTACCTTATTCCACTGTCTACTTGAAAAGTCATTACCCAGTAACAATAAGCATGTATTTATGGTCCATAAATATATTTTCCACCAAAGGCACTAGAGTTCCTTGAAAAAATGGCTGACTTCAAGGGTGAGCCAAAAGTGTATGAGACCTTTCTGACAAACAGGGTGTTCTAGGTTCAGGAGGTTGTCACAGACTTTTAAGGTCATGGCAAAAGGAATCAGTAAGCAATTGGAAGGGCTTCTCTCTGGACTAAGATGAGATCATCTGAACATTAAAAGAATGACTACATTTATTCAAATATATAATTTATAAAAATCCATGAGTTTTTAATAATAACTAAATAGTCAACATTGAAGGCTGCTATGGCATTACTTAGTACTCTGAAAATTTAGGGAAAGAATCAAGCATTTATACTGCCTGAAATACAGTTCATACAGAAATACAGTATTTGATGAGCAAAACTTTTCTTTAAAGAATTCTAATAAAATATAGAAGGAATGAAAGAATTATTTAATAATTGGTTTTAGCCTTTAATCGAAAACAGTGCTAAACAACCATTTGCCTCATATAAGACATGAAGTAAAAAGCTAGCTGGGAATGTAATGGATGGTCAGAGCATCTGAACCTACTTTTCAAATTTAGCATTGCTAAATATTGGACGGGCATCATGTGCTTCATGATATGCTGCACCAGAAAGCACACAGGGCCAGGTACGATGGCTCAGGCCGGGTGTGGTGACTCACACCTATAATCCCAGCACTTTGGGAGGCTGAGGTGAGAAAATTGCCTGAGTCCACAGGTTCAAGACCAGCCTGAACAACTTAGTGAGACCTTATCTCTACAATAAATAAAAAAATTTTTAAAAATTAGCCAGGCATGGTGGTACAAGCCTGCAATTCCAGCTACTTGGAAGGCTGAGGCGGAAGGATCGCCTGCTCCTAGCAGGTCAAGGCTGCAGTGGCATGAGTGTGCCACTGCACTCCAGCCTGAGCGGCAGAGTGAGACTTCAACTCAAAAAAAAAAAAAAGAAAGAAAGAAAGAAAGCACACAGTACCACATATGAAGTGTTCTTACTGTATATGAAGTATGCTTACCTAAAACATTTAATCTGATTCTAATCAAAGAATTAAGAGAACTGAAAGACAATATAAACACTACCACAAGAATGTAATTAGCAAAATCCTGAATGTGGGACAGTCTCCAAGACCAATAACCTGACTTAATTAACAAATCAAAATGTAGGAAATAAGGGGAAATCGCAAGGAAAGAACTGATATAGAATGAGAGATTAAGTGACAAAACTATCAAATGTTAGACATAATATTGTCACAGAAGATATGTTTATTTAAAGTCCTTTATGGATCCATAACAAGATATTTATGGCTCTGTGTGGGATTTTCTTAAGAAAAAAGGTAGGGAAAGTGGAAAGGAGGTAGCTAAAGCAAAATTGGCAAAGAGTTAATGATTTTTACAGCTGAATAAAAGGTGAGTAATGAATACTTCACACTTTTGTGTCTGACAGCTACTAATGTAAAACAAACAAATGCTATGCTATTTGGCATGAATGAACAAAACAATAATTGAAATATGTATAGCCTTGGTAATTTGGAGAGTCCTCATCTCTACAAAAAATTAAAAAAAAAATTAGCTGGGCATGGTGGCGCATGCCTATAGTTCCAGCTACTTGGAAGGCTGAGGTGGAAGGATTACCTGAATCCAGAAGGTCGAGGCTGCAGTAGCCATGAGTGCCCCACTGCACTCCAGTCTGTTTGACAGAGTGAGATGCCAACTCAACAAAACAAAAAAAACCCAGAAATATGTAGAAACAAAAGAAATTTCCTGAATCTAATCAAAAATGCATTTGGAAGTATTGATCTAAATGAAGGTCACTTCTGCCTTTTCATCTATAAAATGAGGGCCTGTGCCAGACAATCACTGAAGTTCTTTCCACTCTAATATTTCTGGTAAGTGCTTTCAATAGCCAAGATTATCATTTTTTCCTTATAATATCTTTGCTCTAACCCTAACCTACCCCTAGCCCCAGGCAACCACTAATGTACATTCTCTCTATATATATTATTTGCCTTTTGGGACACGTCAGATAAATGGAATCAGGCAAAATGTGTTCTCTTAAATCTGGCTCTGTGTGTGTGTGTGTGTGTGTTTGTGTGAGAGAGAGAGACAGAGAGAAAGAGAGATCAGAAAGTCCTCCATTTCCTTTATATCTGGCTTCTTACACCAAGCATAACTTTGTAGTTGAAGTTGAGGTTTATCCATGTTGCTGCATATATCCATACTTTGTTATTTTTATTACCTAATAAAATGCCATGGTATGAATATACTATATTTACCCATTCACCAACTGATGGACATTGTGAATAACACTACGAACATTCACAAGTCATATGCACACCTTTTTTTGGTACATCATTCTTGTTAAGACTTCACAGCATAGATAAATAGTGTGTTTCTGGTACTCTATAATTCTATTCACTTGGCTCCTTGCACATAGAAATAGTTTAAAGCCATAATTCTCCAAACTTATTTGAAGTCCCTGGCATTTAAAATTACAACATATTCATGAAAGACCAATAGATATTCAAGAACTGTAAGCCATACCTATGCTATACAAAACACAGCTTCAGACACAAATTGTCCAAGAAACATTTTATGATTAGAACAGTTTAAGAACTTAAGATTCTGCTTTCCCACTAAGCCATTCTTCTTTCAGCTACAGATCAAAAAGTTAGCATGAATGTTAACTATATAAGTAGTATAATGAATAAACTAGCAAGCTAATGCAGAAAGAGGTAGTCCGGATAATGAAGACAAAGCATAAGTGCATTTAACTTATGTACTGGTTTCACTATCTAAACCCAGAGAAGGATAGGATTCTACTGTAAGTGCTATGCAACAATGTACAGCTAAAAAGTATACTTCTAAACTCAAATATGAAACTGTATAAAACTTTATAATAAGCCGGGCTCAGTGGCTCGGCCTGTAATCCCACACCTTTGGGAGGCTGAGATGAGTGGATTGCCTGAGCCCGCGGGTTCGAGACCCGCCTGGGCAGCGAGACCTCATCTCTACAATAAATCAAAAAATCAGCTGGGCGTGGTAGCACATGCCTGTAGTTCCGGCTACTCGGAAGGCTGAGGCGGAAGGATCGCCGGAGCCCGGCAGGTCGAGGCTGCGGTGGCCGGGAGCGGCCACTGCACTCCAGTCTGGGTGACAGAGTGAGACTCCAACTCAAAAAAAAAAACTTTATAATTTTTTAGTATTTTTCCTAAATATTTAAATAAATCCATTTTTGAAAAAACTAGTTTTTAAATATATACATAAAATAGATATTAGCATTATTTTACAGAAAACAATTTGAAAAAATGATTTAGAAAAATGATCAAAAAGAGTAACAAATATAACAAAATCCTCCAATATTTCTCATCAGTGAAGGTCAGGTAAAGTGGAAAATCAAAAGTTCATGTAACTTAAAACATTTTAACTTAAAATACAAAGATGTAAATTCATGCACTCTTCTTTGATGTCGAGTGAAAGTTGTATTTTTTACACATGTACCTGCTGATGGGATTTTCTCCCTGCCCTTCCAAGTAACATGCAATGGCTTGTCTTTGATGTTCCTCCCTTGGTAAGTAGGTCAAAGATTTCCAGATACATGCAAAACAATTTAAGTGTAAATTCTCTGATTTTATCACTGTATTTCATTCTTATAGTTGCCTCATTCTCATCTAATTCAACAGTACTTTTTTCTTTTGGTGAGGGTAGGTGGTTGACCAAAGATATTTTTCTGAAATATTATTTAACTTTGCTTTGGTAGAAACAACTCTCTTCCTGTTTTCACATTGCATGTTTATAATACTTAGACAATAACATAATAAAAATTAAAATAACTGTAAACACATGCCTTAGCAAGCTAAAAACATAGTCAAAACAAAATTTTGATAAAATATAACAGGCATGAGCAGGCAAACTAGAAAGAAATAGCCTGCTGGCTTCGAGGATTCCCCAAAGTTGCCAAGGACAGCTGTTCAGCATGTATTACCACAGAACCGGAATTTTAAAATTTTTTTTATGTTTGAGTCAGAGTCTCACTGTTACTCAGGCTGGAGTGCAGTGGCATGTTCACAGCCACCACAGTCTTAACCTGTTGGGCTCAGATGATCCTTCCGCCTCAGCCTTCCAAGTAGCTGGAACCACAGGTGGATGCCATGACACCTGGCTAATTGTTCTGATTTATTGTAGAGGTGAAGTCTCACCAAGTTGTCCATGGCTGGTCTCAAAACCCTGGACTCAGGCAATCCTCTCACCTCTGCCTCCCAAAGTGCTGAGATTACAGGCTGAGCCACAACTCCCAGCCTGGAAATCTTATTTGACCAAGTTCTTAATGTAAATTTAGACTTTCTACAGATTATTAAACACAGGATTGTTGGAGAATTTAATTTTTTTGTTTGTTTTTTGTTTGTTTGTTTGTTTGTTGGTTTTGAGTTGAAGTCTCACTCTGTTGCCCAGACTGGAGTGCAGTGGCCGCTCCCAGCCACCGCAGCCTCGACCTGCTGGGCTCCGGCGATCCTTCCGCCTCAGCCTTCCAAGTAGCTGGAACTACAGGCGCACGTTACCACGCCTGGCTAATTTTTGATTTATTGTAGAGATGAGGTCTCACCAAGTTGCCCAGGCGGGTCTCGAACCCGCAGGCTCAGGCAATCCACTCACCTCGGCCTCCCAAAGCGTGGGATTACAGGCTGAGCCACTGAGCCCGGCCGAATTTAATTATTTTTAGGTATTTATTGCAAGCACACGATGGCATACTAAGCAAAGAAATCTGTTTACATGTGAACTACTTTTCATACAAGCAATAATAATACACAGTAGGAAGCTGGGTTCAGTAGCTCAACCTGTAATCCCAGCACTCTAGGAGGCTAAGGTGAGTTGATTGCCTGAGCCCGCAGGTTCGAGACCAGCCCGGGCAACTTGGCGAGACCTTGTCTCTACAATAAACCAAAAATTAGCTAGGCGTGGTACTGTGCACCTGTAGTTCCAGATACTTGGAAGGCTGAGGTGGAAGGATCACTGGAACCCAGCAGTTTGAGGCTGGGGTGGCCATGAGTGTTCCACTGCACTCCAGCCAGGGTGACAGAGTAAGACTCCAACTCGAAATAATAATAATACACAGTAGGCATATTGGAAATGTTCACAATGATGAATAGTGATGAATTCTGACTAGTGAATGGAAACTCACTGACTACGGGCATTTTAACTCTGTGGTTTTATGCCATATCCTGAAGCATCTAAAATATGTATTCACTCAAAGAAGATGCTCAATGAAATATTTCTGAATGAATGAATTCTCCCCCATCTCCTTCAGATACACACACACTCTGTCAGGTGTTAAAATGTTTTTCAAATTCTGAAAGAAAAATCTAATTTCTTAAAAGCACGCTAGGATAGGATTTTTGATGTATTGAGCATTGAATAAGTTCTCTTTTACCATTTGACCCTAATTCTCAGAAAACAAGGAGAACCTACACAAAGAATAAATGATTCTCAGTCATACAACAATCAGCTTGTCTTTTAGTAATGTATAAAAACAACTAGCCAACCTTTGGGGTCCCTAACATCTATATTCCATGGAAATAATCTATATTCCTCTCCCTACCTATCATAGAGTCATTGGCCTTTTACTAATATTTTCAGACTGTTGGTTTGAAAACTCTCCCAAAGAAACTGTTTTATATATATTCTCCCCAGTCATCAGCAAATAAGTATGTATTTTATATTCCTGTTTGTGAAAAAGCTCAACTTACCGATTAATTAAAATGAGCTCATTGAAAAGCAATTGTACAGAATTAGAAGTAGCCATACATGGGCAAGAACTCTGAACCAGGAAGTGAAGAAACAGGAGTTTTGTCACAAACATCCCCCACACAGCAAGTGTTTATTAAGCATATACACTGGCTTTGGGTAGAGAAATAAATACAACAGTTTCTGCATTCGAAGAACCAACCATTTATTGCAATATTAATCAACTACTCACAAGAAGTCTCAAACGTTACCTTTTCCCCTATCTCTTTAGATGTCTTTAGTTTGTTCAACCGATGTGATCTTGAAGCAAACAAAATAATATAGTTCAGGTGCGGTGGCTCAAGTCTGTAACCCCAGCACTTTGGGAAACCAAGGGGAGAGAACTGCCTGAGCTCAGGGATTCGAGAACAGACTGGGCAACTTGGTGAGACCTCAACTCTAAATAAATCAAAAAATAAGCCAGGCGTGGTAGTGCACGCCTGTAGGTCCAGTTATGAAGGCTGAGGCGGAAGGATCGCCTGAGCCCAGCAGGTCGAGTGTGTGGTGGCTGTGAGCGTGCCACTGCACTCCAGCCTGGGCAACAGAGTGAGACCACGACTCAAAAAATAACAATAACATGATAGACTTGATGCAGGAGACTATGCATGCATTAAGCTATTTATTACACCACCACTGTGAGTTGCTGTTATGTCTATATTTTACAGGACAAGGAACAAATTCCCGAAAAGGAAGTTAAACTGTCTTCATAGTCAATAAACTGTAGATCTAGGTTTAAGATCCAGGGAAGATCATTTCCAAGGCCCATTTCCTTTCTCCCATTCAATTTTTACTGTGTCCCTATCTGCATACCCAGCACTAGTGAAACATCAACCTGAGATTTTAAAACTCTATTTGGAGTGACAAATTGAAACAAAACACAAAAAGAAAATCCATTATGTGAACATACCCATAAATACAACTTATTATTATTTTCTCTGGCATGACAGCTACTAAAAGAAACACTAACTCACCAGAAGAAAACAATAAGACATGTGCATGCTAAAGATACATCATAAAGACTAACTCATTATACATCATAAAGACTAACTCATTACACTTGTGCTTTCATGATCTATAAAACTATATTAAATCTTTTCAAAGGAAAGCACCTATATTCTCAAAAGTAAGTTAAATTTTCATCTGCCTAGTTTAAACAACATAAAAGTCTCCAACTACTGTATCTTTCAGTTCCATAGAAAGGTAGTTAATTTCAAATATAAACACTGTAAAATCCATTCCAATTCTTCCTCTTTAAAACAAGAAAAGGAAATGACGAAGAAATATATAGTAGTCTCATATATACAAACTTTCCCTGAGGAAATAGGTGGACCTAGAAACAAAGGCATATATAACATGCCAAGTAGCGACAGTGGTCAATAAAGCTCAAAGCCTTAGCAAAGACTTTGTTCAAAAATAGCTCTTAGCTATCAAAGCTATTAAAACAACTTTTTAAGAACAAAAATCCTGGCATAATAGGTGTGGTCCAGTTATTACAAAAGCTAAGATTAAATCCTAATTTACACATTTACTTTTGGATACTAAAATAAAAACAAATCAGATATGTTTATCGCCATGATCTCACAAAAAGATTACATTCTACATTTTGCCTTCACGATTTCATAAAAACATTACTTTTAATGTACTTTCTAATCTTCTTCTACCATTTTCCTTATGAAAAAAATTTAGAAAATATAAAATATGTTATCTCAAAAGCAAAGCTAATCTTTTTTCTATCTCTTTTTAAGAAATTGTAGCTTATTTTCATGAATTTGATGAGATCCCTATAATTTATGTGCACCTCAGTAAATTACAGATAACTTTGACCAAAAACCTAACTGTTTTCCATCTTAGAATAAAAACTAGAAAATCATCCTTAGTTATTCTAAACAAAACACATAAAACACATGTAACAAGTAATCAATTTCATATTACATTCTCATTTTTTTGTTGTTTAAATAGCAGGGTTATGTTGTCTTCTAGAGTTTCTCTTTGGGAAAAAAAATTATGTACTTTGTTTCCACTTGGCACTACAGTAGTGCATGATTACAGCATTCCTATTAGACAAAATGTAAAAGTGAACTTAAGTACATTTCTGCAAAAAGTGAAAAACTTTAACAACCGTTACCTTTACCCCAACTAGATGTAAGTGGACTTGTGCATATGACTTGGGAGTTCTATGACATAACTGACAACATGCTGAAGTTAAAAAATAAAAATGGGTCAGCACCAGGCACAGAGCTGTGATAACAGTGAGACAGGTTTAGAGAGAATGAGATTCTAATTGCACATCACCATAAACATGTTTATGGACCAACCACTGCATGTGTATGAATTACTACTTGCTTTCTTCTGACAAGGATAAATAGTTTTAGGAAGGCATCTAAACATTTCACTTAAAGTTATATCTCTATAACTTCCAAATTCTATAGAAAAGCTCATCCAAATTTAACTCTAAAGATAATTCTTTCAAACATGAAACTGGAATTATACTGTTAATATTGAATGTAAAATGAGTTTGTGTTAAACAACAAGTCTATGACTCACCTTAGTTTTTTCATTATTCCATATGGTTCGGTAATTTGCTTTCTAAAGAACATAAGCTTAGTGGGAGTAAACAACAAGATACCCCAGAGGTACCTTCTCTTTTTTCTTATTAATGACATCATTAAGTTTGCCTATTTATAGTCTTGATTATCTGACCCTATGGCCTACATGTATAAGTGGATTTGTTTAGTTGTTAATCCTCACAGTGTGTGCTTAGCAGCAATTAACCAGTGACAGATTGTAACATGATATTATCTTTATCTTTAAAATAAAACATAGTGAGATTGCAGTTTGTGCTGTTTTGGTTTACATCAGCCTTAAATGTGATCGTTTCTTTGGGAATAAAATTGGAAAAATATAAATCTCGTGTACTTGTTTATATGGGAAATTTAAATATGAATTACAGAAATTAAATTTCTACAAGGTATTTAGAAACATAGCCCTTGTTTAAAAAAAGATACAACCACTGATTCTACTGGCTGTCTTCCATGTTTCAGACATAGTCAATAACAGCAAGTAGATTTATAATTTGAATTCTCTCCTAGGTACCAATTATTATTACTTCTTCATTCTGTAAGGTTTTTATAATCTTAACACTTCTAAGAAAACTTCTTTAAATGTGAATTAGCTCTGTTATAAGAAATATTTTATACCACAAAACAAATGTTAACTCAATTTTTTATTTTAGGTAACCAAACACAAACCATTTGGAGTTTCAATTAAAAGGTGCATTTTGACTGTGCACAAATATTCTACACCAAAATTTTAGCATATACAAAAAGACTCACTTTCACATTCATCTAGCATTTCATAATACCAGACATCTGTTTAGGGGATGAAGTTAATATGGTCCTTAAAAAAAGAATGACATTACAGTCCAGACACTGTACAAAAAGTACTATAAGCAAGGAGACAAGTCAGGTTGTGTTCTTCAGTTAGTTTAGCAAAGTCATATGTAATCATGTACCAAGTCAGAATGTCCACAAGCATTCTCCTTATTCAGTTCAAGCTGACAGAGTTAACACTATACTCAAGGTCTGCTCTGTGAGTCATGTGCTAAAGGTTTTATTTTGTTTTATTTAATTCAGGCGAATTTGACTGAATACAATTGTTATTTACTATTTACAGGGTTGTTAATACAGAGAGGCTGATGCCAGGATTGTTTAGGGGAAAAGTACCAAGTTAGAGATCAAAATGCTTAATTCTAGTATGAATTTCTGCTAGATAACACCTATGAATCTCAGTTTAGTTACTGACGTTAAATGAAGAAAATCTGCTTAATAGAGTTCTTGTGAGTATTTAAACAGATAGCAATTATTCTTTGTAAAAGTTAAAGCTGTAGATAAGTTTAGCTCATATTGTTTGTTGAAATGTTCACTATATTTTGAAAGGTTTATTTTAATATGTCAAAAAAATAATTATGTAATTCACTCTCCACAGCATCAATTCACAATCACATAAGTTCTTCAGTTTTAACAAAAACACTGAGGAAAAAAGAGTCCTCAAACATGCTAAAAGGTTTAAGAGTAATAATAGTTCAAAGGAAAATATTAGACATTTTTAAATGTAAAAGATTAGGAATAGGAAAGTTTTACAAATCTTATATACTTACAACTCTTCCAGAAAGTCTCCATAAAGCTCCTTTGGCTATTTACTTTCAGAGAGTGATGAACCAACTGTCCTGTTCTGTTACTAATTCTACTGTTTATCATGTGTGTAAGTGCCAGGCACTTCTTACCTCTGACAAATATGTAAAAGAAGGAGTCTTACAAAATCATCCTGAGAAAAATCACATAACATTTTCACAGGCCTTTCTTTTGAAGAAAATGTGTTTTGAGTAGTAATTTTTAAGAACAGCTCCTGAACAAGCAACTTAAAAACTGAAAAATTCATTATTTTTCTCTTTTATGAAGTTATGAATGCTTTCAGATTCTCAACATATACAAAATTTTAAGCAACATCTCATTAGTAATTTTAACTAACCTTTGATTGTTCTGTTAAGAAGCACATCTGTATAATTTTTTGTATTTTTTAAGTCGGCGTCTCACTCTGTCGTTCTAGCTGGAGTGCAGTACCACACTCATGGCCACAGCAGCCTCAACCTACTGAGCTCAAGCGATCCTTCCGCCTCAGCCTTCCAAGTAGCTGAAACCACAGGTGTGCACCACCACACCCAGCTAATTTTTCTGATTTATGGTACAGACGTGGTCTCACCATGTTGTCCAGACTACTCTTGAACCTGTGGGCTCAGGAGATCCCCTCGATTCCACCTCCCAAAGTACTGGGATTACTGACATGAGCCACCAAGCCTGGCTGTATAATATTTTTATAACTTTAAAATTATTTATAGGATGATAGTTTGAAGAAAGCTAAGTATATTAAAAAAAATTTTTTTAGAGGAAAGACCAAGCATTTAATTTTGTAAAAAGGAAAAGGAAACAAGTAAACTTCCTTGCAGGTGCTCTACAATTTCTCCCAACCAGTGGTCCAGAACAAATACCATTTTCTACCATGTAAGCCACAATACAGCCAATAGAAGCTGGTATTTGAGCTTCATGGCTTTGTCCCTACTAGGAAGGCCCTGATATGAATAAAGTGGAATCCGAAAGGCTAGATTTCATAGTCAGTCCTTTTCCAAATCAAAGTGCATCTTTGCAACAATTCAGATTTTTCCAAGATGTTCAAAATCAAATGCAGACTATTCAAATATGAGTGACAAAAACTTTTTGATACAAAAGTGCAAGTTCTTATTAGGGATATTACTTTCATTAATAGAAGAATTATTTCTCCTACATGTACAACATTGACTCTGATATACCTCTAGCCTAAAATAAAGCAAGAACTGCCACTGACATTTCCTTTCCAGCCTTGATGAGACCTGACGCTCTTTTACACAGCTCTACATATTTCATAGCTACATCTCTTTCCAGAACAAAGCCTCTTTCAGTAGGTGTTCATAAGAATAAATCTAGATATCAAATGTATAGCATGAGGACCACAGTTAATAATATTGTACTATATACTATATACGATAATATTGTACTGCAGACCAGAAATTTGCTAAGAGAGTAGATTTCAGGTGCTCTTAGCCATTTTAAAAAAAGACATGTGAGGAGATGGCTATGTTGACCACAGTAATCATTTCACTACATATATGTATATCATAACATCATGTTGTATGCCTTAAGTATATAAAATAATTCTTTCCAAATTACTCTGTTGTTGTTCTAACTCACTCTGTTGCCCAGGCTGGAATGCAGTGTTACAATCACGGCTCACTGCCGCCTTGACTGCCTGGGTTCAGGAAATCCTTCCACTTCAGTCTCCTGAGCAGCTGAGACTACAGGCATGTGCCACTGTGCTCAGCTAACCTTTTTTTTTTATTTTTTTGTAGAGACAGTGTCTTACCATGTTGCCCAGACTGGTCTCAAACTCCCTGGTTCAAGTAATCTTCTTGCCTTGGCCTTCCCAGGTGCTGGTATTACCAGGTTTGCTTTTGGCATTGTCAAGACTAAGATGTCTAATTAGATAGACAAGAGGAGATTTTTCAAAAATGGGTAGTAAGACCCCAGATGAATCACCACACCCAGCCAAGATAACAATTTTTTTTAAGGTGCTCATAGTTTCTACTTCTACTTCCTGACCTCAGACCCTCTCATGAGCACACTGCATCTGGCTCACACTCCCAACCCCACTGATAGTGTCCCACATCTTCATTATCACCAATGACCTTCATGTTGTTCAGGATACTGAAAAACAGGACTCTTCTCTGTTCTTTCTCATTTGACTTCTGCAGCACTCTAGTCACTGAATATTTCCAATACTGAAATATTTGTCTGGAAACAGACTCCTACATGGAATACAATGTGGTTGGACTGAGACAGTCCCAACTGGCCTGTTTTCCCATGGGAAATATTTAGTGCCCCTTTGACTCTCAAAGGCATCCTATGTTGCATAGTCAATTATTTAGGGTTATCCTACTTGGGGTCTCACTATGCATTTTTTAAAATCTCCTCTCGGCTGCCTAAGTAGGCATCTCAAACTTGACAATGCCAAAAGTAGACTCCGCACCTCTCCTCCCTCGGTCTTCCCCATCTCAATAACAGCCCACCAAAGCCCAAAATCTAAGAATTTACCTCTGTTCATTCCTCTTCTCACCTCACCTCCCACATTCAATCCAAGATACGTGCCAAATCCACACACTTCATTCTCCACTATCACCACCCAAGTCCTGTTCAACATGTCATACCCTCCCGTTTAACCATCCTGACAGTCTCCCTGCCTCTGCTCTCATGGTCACCACTGTAAAATATAAAGTCTATCAATTCATTCCCTGTTCTAACTTCTCCAAAGTTTCCCCATGGCTCTTCGAATAAATCCCAGGCTCCTTATCTCAGTGAAGGAAGCCCAAGACAGAGCACTATCTAGCTCTCATGCGCCTTTCCTTGGTCCACTGTGCTTCAGGAATACTGGCTTTATTTCAGGTCTGGTATCCATAAACCCTCCCAGTCTTAGGAGCTTTGCCTTTGCTATTCTCTGTCCCTGGAATGCTTTTCCTCATGTTTTAGAACAATTTTAGATTTACAGAAAAGTAGGACATTTGGTAAAGACAGTTTCCATAAGTACTTTACCTAGTTCCCTTTAATGTTAACTTCTTACACGCAATGCACCCTTGTCAAAACCAATAAATTAAAAATGGTACATTATTAACTAAACTCCAGACTACATTTGAATTTCACCAGTTGTCCTTTATATGTTCCATGATCTAATCTAGAATACCATACGACATTCAGCACAAATTTAATTTTGAATAATAACTTGAATTTTTTATTTTAGAAACAAATTTACACTGCTGCTGGCTATTAGAAGAAAAAAAAAAAACCCAGCCAGGCACAGTGACTCAAGCCTATTACCCCAGCACTTTGGCTGAGGTGAGGATTGCCTGAGCCCACGGGTTTGAGACCAACCTGGGCAACATGGTGAGACCTCATCTCTACAATAAATAAAAAAATTAGCCAGATGTGGTGGCACACTCCTGTAGTTCCAGCCACTTGGAAGTCTGAAGCGGAAGGATCACCTAAACCCAGCAAGTTGAGGCTGCAGTGGCCATGTGCATGCCACTGCACTACAGGTTGGGCCACAGAGTGAGACTTCAACTCAACAACAACAACAAAAACAACAAGAATCCTCTACTATTGGTCTTAACTTATTTTTTAAAAGCAACTTGAACTAGTATAAAAGAAATAGAAATATTCACTAAATTGTGAGTAAAACACACACACACACACACACACACACACACACACACACACACACACACACAGAGGCACTACTGCTAAAGAAAAAAAGACCATTATTGTAGAACCCGAGATCATTTTAAAGTTTTCTTTGCATGCCTTCCTGAGGAAGTTACCTGGGCTTTTCCTGAAATGTTTTGTATATGTACCTGGGAAATTCCAGGTAGTGTCAAGGGAGAGAGATGTAGGAATGCTGCTATAAACCTGAATTTAAGTAACAGCAAGAATGATTACAATGGTCCTTCTTAGGAAAATAAGAATACATTCTTCCAAACCAAGATAAATGATATTCATGAATAAGCTTAACATTGGCTTGGTTTCCTAAAGCAACTTTTAAATAGTGTAAAACAAGTTCCTTAAAATTAGGCATCACTGAGGCAAAACAATAGAAATCAAATGAGTCAAACATGAGATACTGGCATGAGGGATACTTGTAGCTATTCAGATCTCACTAATTGATACTCTGGGAACGTGAATCAGTATTACTAAATTTCCAGTTTTTCATAAGAAATAAAAACTTTGAATTTCTATGTAATATTTTCTAACTTTTCAATGTTGTCAAATAATTTGCCTTGCTAAACACTGCATCCTACTTGGTCCTGGAAAAACAGGACTGCCCATAATAACCACAAAGTTAATTGGCGCTTCTGGTAGGATGCTTCCAATAGGAATAGCTTCGGATATATGGGGAAAGCTGATAGACCAATCAGGCAAAACTTACTCAATACCAACTAAGCCCTCACTACATGAGAGATTGCTAGGCACTGAAGGAACAAAATGATACCTCAGAGGATAGGAAAAGTGTGTCAGAAAAGGTTACACTTGGGAGAAATAGCAAATCCGAGGGGAAAAAGGAGGGTGGTGGTGTTGTTGTTGCTGCTGCTGTTTTTGTTTGAAACAGGGTCTCACTCTGTTGTTCAGTCTGTAGTGCTGTGGCACAATCATAGCCCACTGCAGCCTTGAACTCCTGGACTCAAGCGATCCTCTCGCCATGGCCTCCCAAAGTGTTGGGGTTATAGCTGTGAACCACTGTGCCCAGCCTGAGAAAAGAGGTCTTAATGCTCCAAAGAAAGGGACTTTCCAAGGAAAATCATGTAGGCCATACTGAGTATAGGTGATTTGGAGTCAGTAAAACAGGGCAGTGATATGATCATATGGAAACATCATTACCATGAAAATGGAAGGGATTGATTAAAGGGGTAAAACCAGGGACAAACAGACCAATTAAACAATCAATAACCCAAGTAAAGAAAAGCCAGGACTTAGCTGGGCACAGTGGTTCACGCCTGTAATCCCAGCAGTTTGAGAGGCAGAGTTGAGAGGACTGCCTGAGTCCAAGGGTTCAAGACCAGCTTGATGAGACCTCATCTCTACAATAAATCAAAAAATTAGCCAGGCATGGTGGCATGCACCTGTGGTTCCAGCTACTTGGAAGGCTGAGGTGGAAGGACCAACTGAGCTCAAGGATCAAGTCGAGGCTGCAATGGTCATGAACATGCCACTGCACTCCAGCCTGGGCGGCAGAGTAAGCCTCCAGCTCAAAAATAAAAAAGAAATGCCAAGATCTGGTAGTACTGGGAAGGGAGAGAAAGGAATGAGTTGAGGAAACACTTAAGTGACAGGATGAACAAGATTTAATGACCAGATTACAGGTCGGCAAAAGAGGCAGGGGAAAACCAGGAGAAATCCCAGCATATGCCTATGAAAATTCAGTAAAAGAGGAGATCACTAATCAGGATGGAAATTATAGGAGGAAGAGATTTTACAGTAAATGAGTCCATTCTTGACATTTGAATTTGAGAGTCATATTAGAAACATGGCCTCTAAAGTTCACACTTTCCAATTTAGATGAATCACTATTAGTTTTTTCCTATCCAGGTTACTTTCCTATTCCTAAGTAAAGCAGAGAAAACTGGTCTTTCTACACATTATGGGTGAAAAAGGGATCTAATCATGTAACTCTATTACCCTAGGTCATAGTCCTCTACTGAGACTGGATGAACAGTGCAAATCATGACAGAATCACCATCTTTGCCTAGAAAGCTTTTCAGCAGAATTATCCTGCTTTCCATTCATTCCCTGAAGGAATCTAAGCTAGCCCAGTATTCTGTTTTTCTGACAGGATAAACCAAAGAGGGTCCAGGTTCCCTTCAACCTTGACAATATTAAAGAGCCCTTAGGAACACTGATGAAGTCTTGAACCCCCCACCCTTAGAGAATTCCATGCAAGCCAATAGGAGATACAAGGTTCTGCCTCCTCACTCTTTTTTTTTTTTTTTTTTGAGCCAGGGTCTCACTCTGTCGCCCAGGCTGGAGAGCAGTGGCATGCTTACAGCCACCACAGCCTCAACATGCTAGAGTTGTGATCTTTTTGTCTCAGCTTTCCAAGTAGCTAGAACCACAGGCACGCACCACCACGCTCAACCAATTTTTTTTTTTAAATTTATTGCAGAGACGAGGTCTCACCAAATTGCCCAGGCTGGTCTAGAACCCATGGGCTCAGGCAATCCTCAAACCTCTGCCTCCCAAAGTGTTGGGATTACAGACAGGCGTGAGCCATGGTGCCCAGCTGCCTTCTCACTCTTAATGAGCTGCCCTGCCCAGCCCAAGCCATTCCCCAGAGTACAGAACCTATTTCTGCGAGACATCTCCCAGCCTCCCACAGACACTCAGGCCCAGGCAGGACAGTCTCCTTAGAGCAAGAGCATTCACTCTGAGGCCCTAGACCAAGAAATCCCTATTAGCTCCTGCAGCAGAGATCACACAGACTAGGGCCTTCCTTCAAATGCTTTTTCACTACCCTCTGTCTCAGTAATTTAGTTTAGAAGAAAAGAGAAAAGTTAAGGTGATATATCTCCTCAAGTTTAGAAGTAAAATTAAAGGGAGTGTAAGGGATGTACAAGCATAAAATGTAGGCTAGGCCTCGATCTATGAGAACATTCTTGTATTGCATTTAGGGCCTGAGATGAGGCCTAATGAGAAAAGGGTTCGCCTCATTAATTTTTTAATATTTTAAAAATATGATATGATTTGTTATTCTTTTTGTAGTTCTGATGAATAATTACAGCATCCCTCTGCCATCTTACAGTTCAAGCAAGGGATACCTTTGCTAAGTGTGAGACAGAGTAGCAAGGTGGAGCCGACCATCCAGATTTGATTCCTGGCATTCCCATTAACTGGCTGTGTGACCTGGAGCAAGATACTTATTCTCACTCAACCTTAGATGCTCATCTGTGAAATGGGGTAGTAGCCATAGCTACTTATGGGATTATTGTAAAGCTTATTGAGTTTATATAAAGTCCTCAACAGGCACAGTGCCTGCACCATAGAAATAGATACCATTGAGTGAGTTCTAACATCCCAAGAGTACATAAATAGACCTTTGTAGTAAACATTTCTGAAAATGAAATTAATTCCATGCAATTCCTCTCTTTAAAATATGTGTAACTTCACAAAAGTTATTGGTCAACTTAAAAATGTGCTTTTTTTTTGAGACTTCTGAGTTAGCCTCATGGAAAGTTTTGAGATTTTTTTCATCAGGTCTTTTTGCAAGACCAATCTTTTTTGGGTGGTTTCCTCTTGGAAAATAACGAATGATTAAACATTAATTGAAGATCTAATTATTACTTTCCTTGGCTTTCAGGATATTAGGTTATGAGTTCTACAAAGACATAGACATAATTACCACTACAAAGTATGGACAAGAGCTGCAGTAGTCCCGTTTGTTCAATAACCAGTCCACTTTTGTGTAGTTTCAGTTTTGTTCCTTATTTAGAACCAAATGATGTTTGCCCTGGGTGGCACTGCCCATGTATCTGCTAGGCTAAGTGGAAATCCAAAAGGCAAGGTAAGCAACAGACAGAATGATGATGCTGTGTTTTCATGGAGACAGGCTGTCGCCTTGTGAGGTCTCTGGGCAAGGAGTAAATATAATTCTTAGTCAATAATTTTCTCTTCCACTAAGTCAACTTTAGAACAAGACACCCTTTAAGAATACCTTGCCTGTGATGTGCATATTTTCCCCTGGGCGTTTCCTTAATCTCAGAGGAGAATTTTAAGTACACAAACATTCCTCCAGAATTTCACCAGCAGTGAGTAATGTGTTTCCCTCTATAATAATCTAAATTTCATAATGTTGTATTTTAACCATAAAAATATTTTTTTTACTTCTTTAAAATCAAAAGCACAAAAATAAGATTCAACACCTTTTACATAGATCACAATGAATACCACATAGAGAAAACAGACATTTATTTTCTTTATACTGATTTAAGTTATTAGACCTTTGTTTTAATCAAAAGCTTTTATTTTTTAGGTGCCTTATATCCAAATGGCAAAAACAGCACAATAATGACCCATGCCCATAATAAAAGTGTGTGGATACTTGTGGAGAGAGGTTGGAACAGTTTTAGGAAAGACTGCTAAAAATGAAATTGCTACTAACAAGTTGTAGAAGCATTAGGCTAACATTTAATTTTTAGATAACAGAATGCTTTGGTGTCATGGTGGTCAAAGCAGTAGCTAATGTTCACTGTGCACTTACTGCAAACCAGACACTTTGAGAAGTGCTTCTCAGACACGCATTCCTCTCTCTCACAGCAACCCCACAAAACAGGCCCTCTGCCTATTTTCAAGACATATCCACATAAGTTAAGGATAAAAACTATTTAGAGAATCAGTTAGGTGGTAATGCTCCTTGGAGGCAGGATTTGGACCTAGGCAGAGTGACTCTGGGACCTACATACACTCTTATCCACTAACTAAAAGTCAAATTTAATTCCAAATGTGCCCAAATTAAAACCACCACCCTAATTTTGTTTCAGAGGCCTTCTCTGTGAAAGTGCTCAAAACAAAACAAAAAAAGCATAAGGAGATCATGTATTCAGAGAAAACCAATAAAGCAGATCTATTTTCAACATATCTCAAGAGCATAACAAAGTAGTCAAACCTTACTACTGCTTTTTAGAACACTGTAAACATGCTTTTCTAAATAACTAATAACATTATTAATTATCAATATATTTAATTTTAAAAACCGAACAGCCGGGCTCGGTGGCTCAGCCTGTAATCCCGCGCCTTTGGGAGGCTGAGGTGAGTGGATTGCCTGAGCCCGCGGGTTCGAGACCCGCCTGGGCAACGAGACCTCATCTCTACAATAAATCAAAAAATCAGCCGGGTGTGGTAGCGCGTGCCTGTAATTCTGGCTACTCGGAAGGCTGAGGCAGAAGGATCGCCGCAGCCCAGCAGGTCGAGGCTGCGGTGGCCGGGAGCGGCCACTGCACTCCAGTCTGGGCGACAGAGTGAGACTCCAACTCAAAAAAAAAAAAAACAAACCGAACAAAGCTGTGTGCTTTTTTAGTGGTGATTTTTCTTTAGCCTTAAAGAAGACTTTCCAGTAGAAAAAAAGAGAAATGTTATCCTTGTAATTTATGACATTTATCATTTAGACAACATTTCTAATTCCCCTGTTACTTTGAATTGCTTTTTACTTTTATGTTTTGCAATTTTACATTTCCACAGATTACAAGAGTGTGAAAAATCTTGACAGCTAGCTTGATTCTTGCAGTTAATTTTCTGTATTATGGAAGTTTAAGAAAATGCCTGACCTTTATTTTGTTTCTTTTTAATTTTGTGAACTTCATTTACTCCTTTAAAAAAAACTACCAATATTTTAATACTAAATAAAAATTTGTGAAGTAGAGCTATTCATTCCTACATTAACCCTCTATGTTGGTTAATTATATATATATAAGTATATAAAACATAAATATATATATATATATATATATATATATATATATATATATATAGTGTGTGTGTGTGTGTGTGTGTATGTGTGTGTGTGTGTGTGTGTGTATTTTTTTTTAAAGTTAGGATGCCACTCTGTCATCCTGGCTGGAGTGCCCTGGCATGAGCACAACAATCACAGTTCACAGCAGCCTTGACCTCCTGAACTCAAGAGGATCTTTCCACCTCAGCATCCCAAGTAGCTGTGACTACAGGCATACACCACCACACCCAGCTAATTGCTTAAATTTTGTAGAGACAAGGTTTCGCTATTTGCTCAGGCTGGTTTTGAACTCCTGGGTTCAAGTAATCCAACCACCTCAGTCTCCCAAAGTGCTGAGATTAAGGCAAGAGTCACCACACCTAGCTGATTTATTAAACATAAATATATATATTTTTTAAACATTCACCTGACTAAAAAATGAGTCTAACAAACTGAATAGAGAAGCATTATTATATATAAACTGAGAAATAAAATTTAACTTTATAAACTGAGCAATAAAGATCAAATCAGGTTGGGCACGATGGCTCAAGCCTGTATGTAATCTCAGCACTTTGGGAAGCCAAGCACACCACTGTACTCCAGTCTGGGGACAGAGTGAAACTCCTACTCAAAAAAAATTAAAATTAAAATTAAATGATTAAATAAAATAAATAAAAGTGGCTATTTAAAAAAAAATCAAGTCAGTTTATTTCCATATTTTGTAAGCTATGATATCAAATTACTCACATAAAAAAAAATCCAGAAAGCAGATTAGCAGTTACCATGGACTGGCGAAGCATTGCTTAATGGGTACAGGCTTCCTTTTGAGGTAATAAAAATGTTCTGTGACTGGATAGTGTTGATAGTTGTGCAACACTGTACATGTACTAAATGCTACTGTACTGTACACATTTAAATGGCTAAAATCGTAAATTTTATATTGTGTGTCACATCACAATTCTAATTAAAATACAAGCCAGATATTTTAAGAACACTATTAATACAACAAGTAGATCTCTGGCTAAAGGTGTATACTTCCTAATAGTAATTAGAATATAAAAATAACTTTCTATTGAGATGGGTGTGGTGAATCATGCCTGCAATCCCAGCACTTTGGGAAATCAAAGTGGGAGGATCACTGAATCCAGGAGTTTGAGACCAGCCTGGGCTACATAGTGGGGTCTGGTCTCTACTAAAAAAAAAAAAAAGGTAGCCAGGCGTGGCATGAACCTGTTGTCTCAGCCACTTGGGAGGCTGAGGCAGAAGAATCACCTGAGCCCAGCAGGTTGAGGCTACAATGAGTCTGATCATGCCACTGTACTCCAGCCTGGGCAACAGAGTAAGAGTCCGACTCAAAAAAATTATATTAATATATCACTTATTAAATGATGCTTAACAAAAGTTTAATGTTCAAAATATTAAGAATATCCATTGCAAGTACAATTTTATCTCCTAAAAATTAGAATTTCCCCAAGGTACATTTTAAATGGTTATATTTTAAATGCTATAATATCAATAGTTCAGTAGTTTGCCTAGCTTTCCAATATTTTTCACACATCATGTACAAAAAAGATTAAGTCTTCATTATGCAATTATGACAACTACATATTTTTTTACTCCACAGAAATAATCCAAGAATAAATACCTAAATCCCACAGGTCTTTCCAAAAGGCAGGATGCATACCTCTCAAGTTGTGAGCTATGGCCCTGACAGAAGTGTTCTGGGGAATCAGTGTTGGCAGGAACACGTGCAGAATCAAACATTTAAAACTCCTCCTCCTTCAACCCAGCCATTCAATCACAGTCAAGTACTTGCAGAAACAGACATTTTAATATTGTAAGCAAGAGGTAAGAATGAAGTTAAAACCATCAAACATATCTGATGAGAATGAGTATTGTTATATTCTAGAGGTGCTGAGCCAGACCATAAAAAGCAGGTGGCAAGACCTGAGTCCAGGTAAGAAAAGCATCAGGTCCAAGTGGACCATCATCATCTTCTCAGGCTTCCTTTCTCTCCTCATCTCAAGGTAATTTCTCTTATTTCAGTGTTCACAGTGCCTAACTCTAACTTCACTCACATTAATTGCATAAACTGAATAAAATGCTAAGTTTTAATTTATGCATGTTTTATTATATTCTCAAATAAATATTAAGACCCTCAGAGGGAGAATATCACCACAGTGTGCAGCACAAAAAATCACTCAATAAATACTTGCTTCATATACAATCTTAGATCATCTTATTGCTTTATTTTTTGTGTCTGCATTTTGTATTCTGACTAAATTTTAAGTTCCTTAAGGCATAATTCACAAACATTTCTTTAGTCCTTCAAGTTCTTTAGGCATATCGAAAGTGCTAGGCCCACGTAAATAATTATTTTGCATTGCAGCTTCCATGAATTCCACAGAGATGTGAGCATGTCCATCCATTGACCAGAATGCTGTATTCTCTCTAGAAGAGCCAGTTCTAATGTTAATTCCTATAAGAAGGCATCCCTAATCTCCCTCCTATTTGCATCCTTTGGTTCCCTGACCCTTTGTCACTAAGCACTTAGAGGAGGAACTATGTGATACTTGTGTATTTATCTATTTCCTAGCATCGTGAATTTCCTTCGGCAAGAAAACTTGTTATTTTATTTATTGGATTCCATTAGTACTAGAGTCAATAAATAACTTTTTAAATAATGAATATTTTATACTTTCATAAACATTGTATACTTTCATATAAAATGAAAGTTCTATGGTCCTCCAAAGCTCTTGTATAAGAAACTTCATCCCCAATGCAACTGTGTTGGAGGTGGGGCTTAATGAAAGGTGTTTAGGTCATAAGGGCTCCACCCTCATGAATGAATGTCATAAAAAGGGCTTGAGGTTGAGGGTTTGCTCTCTTGCTCTTCCTCCTTCTGCCACGTAAGGTGGCAGCAAGAAGGCCCTCACCACATGTCATTGCCTTGATCTTGTACTTCCATTATAAAATGCTAGAACTATAGAACTGTGAGGAAGTAAATTTCTATCCTTTATAAATTACCTACTCTGCGGTTTTCTCTTGTAGCAGCGCAAATGAACTAAGACAGATGGGAACTCTAGACATTCATAAGAAACGTCTAGACAGTCCCATGAATAAATAGAAGTAGTCGAAGATTTAAAGAGTTGGGTTTTGGTTTTTTTTTAAATCAAGAAAAACAATAGGCAAAACCCTTCATGATAAACCAGAGACAGAGCTATAACTTCCAACAGGGGTTAATACAGGAAGTTACACTAAACATTCTCTTATGAGTTAGGAGTTTCAAAAGTGAGAGACAATGTAACCATGTGGTTGTTATGGTAACAAATATAAACCTTGTACAGATATTCAAGTCATCATCTAACTATTCTTTCTGCTGGCTGGGGATTTTCAGTGGTGTCTGAGTCCAAGAAAGGAATAAAAGGAAAAAAAAAAAGACAGCTGAGGCTTATTCTCAAGGAAGAAAATAGGAAGCTGATTCAGGGACATGGGCTACAGCTGATGTCTCCTTTGATCTAAAATAAATAGAGGAAATCCTTCCCCTCAAAAACAGGAGAACATTTTGCACAAGGCAGGTATCACATGGGCTGCTAAAGGTGATTAAGGAATTGAAATGAAACACTAATGTTAAAAAAAAAAAAAAAGAGGAATGAGTCTCATTCTTTGGATGAATATAATGTCTTAGGTTCATTTTACACTTTTTCCAAGTATAAAAATAATTCTATGCCAGGCACAGTGGCTCATGCCTGTAATCATAACATTTTGGGAGGCCAAGGCAAAAGAATTGCCTGAGCCCAGGAATTCAAGACCAGCCTGGGGAACATGGTGAGACCTCGTCTCTACAATAAGTCAAAAAATTAGCCTAGCATGATAGCGCATTCCTGTAGTCCCAGCTAGTTGGAAGACTGAGGCAGAGGGATCATCGAGCCTAGCGAGTCAAGGCTGTGATAGCCATGATCAAGCCACTGCACTCCAGCCTAGGCGACAGAGTGAGACTCCAACTCAAAAAAAAAAAAAAATTAGCTGGGCTTGGTAGCACATGCCTGTAGTTCCAGCTACTTGGAAGGCTGAGGCAGAAGGATCGCCTGAGCCCAGCAGGTCGATGCTGCGGTGGCCACTGAGTGTGCCACTGCACTCCAGCCTGGGCAACAGGGTGAGACTCCAACTCAAAAAAAAAAAGTCTGCAATCACACCAAAGAAAGCCTGAATGCAGAATCTTCCTCTCACAACTCTGTCTCCCTCAGTTCCAGGATCCATAATCATTGCCCAGAATGGCTGAGTGTCAATTTCCCAGATTCTTCTCACCAACCCCTGCCCACACCCCTTTCTGAAGATTTCCATTGTACTTCTCAAACTGCTATGTAACTCCCAAAAAGCTTGGTATGCCATTCTTAATGTTTTTGATAAAGATTTCTTCTACTTCCTTGCCTTACTGTATCTTGCCTTTTCCTTGATTATGCCATACCACTTCTCAGATGGAATCTGCACATTCTCCCATGCCTTTACAGATCAGGGAAAGGGAGAATGGTTGGCATTTTCCTGAACCTCTTCTGCACTCATGTATGACTCTAGTTCATTAACAACCACCTTTCCTCCTCTAGGGTCTCACCATCCAGGTATATTTTCACTTTGTCCATGTCAATCACTTAACTTCAAATCATCTTCTATAGACATTGAGGAATTTGACATCTGGTTCTCAGAAAATTTACCCTTCTCATTGCTATCAGTACTCTGTAAATTTCAGTGCCCTTAGAGTTGGTCTATTCAACATCCTACCTAATTCACTGGCCTTTTCACATCTGTACTCTGTTACCATAAGGACTTAGTCATTGCCTGACACATCTCCCATTAGAAATATCAAACTTAGCCGGGCTTGGTGGCTCAGCCTGTAATCCCGCGCCTTTGGGAGGCTGAGGTGAGTGGATTGCCTAAGCCTGCGGGTTTGAGACCTGCCTGGGCAACTTGGCGAGACCTCATCCCTACAATAAATCAAAATGAGCCGGACGTGGTAGCGCACACCTGTAGTTCCAGCTACTTGGAAGGCTGAGGCGGAAGGATCGCCGGAGCCCAGCAGATTGAGGCTGCGGTGGCCGGGAGCGGCCACTGCACTCCAGTCCGGGTGACAGAGTGAGACTCCAACTCAAAAAAAAAAAGAAATATCAAACTTATCAAATATAATGACAATATAGCTTACCAAATATAAGCTCTGGAGATCTAATGTATGGCACGGTGACTATAGTTAATACTCTATGGTACACCTGAAATCTGCTAAGAAAGTAGATATCTTTTGTGTGTATTCTCATCACATACACACACAAAAAAAACTATGTGAGGTGATAGATATGTTAATTAACCTCATCATGGTCAACATTTCACAATGTAAAAATATTTAAATATGCTATATACCTTAAAAATATATAATTTGTTTATAAATTATACCTCAATAAGGCTGGAAAAAAAACATATCAAAGATTAACACGCATCCTCTGAATATAACTTATACCTTTTTTACTCCTGCATCTCCTGCCTGTGACCTTAAGTCCTCAAATACCCTAACCTCATTTATATGCCATCCATCATTGACCAACCGGTGAAATCACCAGAGCTACGCTTTCACCTACAACCTCAATTACTTTGCATCCATGATCTTCCATCTTATATGGCTCATAAAACCCCAACTTGTAATCGCTGTAATAGTACCTTTCCCATTCACATAGGCAGCTTCTGTAGACAGTGAACCTTGCAAAACTGTTCCATTGTTGATTTCATATTGTCTTCTCTTATGACTTAGTTTTCTAAATTTCTATAACCAAGCCTAAAATAAGCTATTAGAATTTGAAAATTATGAGAGGCCCTTTATATTGGATAAAAATATCAGCCACTGTAAAGGATGCTTGTCAGTTGGCTCCCCAGCATCCATTTCACACTTTCTGTGGTTTAGCACTCCTGGTGGATGGATTAATTCTCATAACCTACACATAAGTGGGTACTGACTGGCCTAAACCAAGTAGCAAGATCTCACAACCTTAATACTGTGATTGGCAGTAACCCAAGCCCAAGCCATCAAGAAGGTAGTGTAACTCTAGTCATAGTAATTGCTTTGGCTACTGGCTTAAAGCTAATACAGAGTGAGGCCAGAGGTCTTGGCTGACAATCAGAGGAAGAGAAATTTTCTTCTCTGAGAAAGACTGATGTGCAGATGTGACATTTGAAATTGCTATATCCATTGTGCTACCATACATCAGAAGGCCTAGGTTCAAACCCAACTTTGCACTTCTTTTTTAAACTAGAAGTCAGTGATACAAATAGCCTCTATGGAGATGATGAAAATTACACGAGATACATACAGAGAGTCACTGGGTTATCAAGGCCCAGAGATACTATAATTTAGGCTGATTCAGTTTCATGTTTGGTGATATGTTGGGAAAAAGATTGTCTAGGGAGAAGGGAATGCCTGAAATTTAGCCAACAATTAAAAAGAGTTTAAATGACCCTGGAATTGACAGAAAACAGAAATAAATGCATTAGAAAAAACAAGTTCAAAAGATGTACGGGGGAGAGGGACATAACATCTCAAACCAGGCAAAGAGGGGACCAAAGGGAGGTCCAAACTTTACCTGTACAATGTCCACTTGTATACCTAATCCTGAACTGTACCACACATCTTTAAAATAAAATAGAAGAAGAAAAAGATGTACACGATAGAAAAAAATTTAGCAGGAAAGGTAGGAGAATAACAATTTGCAAAGCAAGTGGAACTTCTGAGTTTATTTCAGAGGTATGATAATTACAGTTGGTAACAGCAGAAGTGGTTTGCAGGAGGTTAAACACACGCATGTGCACACATGCAGACACACACACACACTAAGCCAGAGGCAGTGATACACACTTGTATTCTTAGCCACCTGGGAGACTGAGGCAGGAGGATCATTTAAGCCCAGAAGTTCAAGTCTAGCCTAGACAACATAGCAAAACCTTATCTCAAAAAAATAAAAGCGCATTAAGGTAAGGCATAAGATGAGTTTATATGCCCCAGTTTCATAGAGATCATGATGACAAAAGATTAGAGGGGGGATTGAGATAAAGAGGTAGAGAATAGATGATATGGGGTGAAAGTGACAAGGCTGGTAGGTAGCAGCTAAGAGGGTGGTCAAGAGAGTTTGGCCAGATGGTATCAACCTCCAAGGTAGTCAGAATTTTTGGTCATACATAGCTTTTACAAGGTCGATAAAATATGAAGCAAAAATGGGGAGAGCCAATATTACCTCTGTGCTAAGGAGAATGAATATCTTCCCAAGGAAATGCAAAGTTCCTGAAGAACAAGAATAATCTGAGGAAGGAGAGGGACGTGAGAAGTTGAAGTTGTGTCTGGTATAGACAGGGGGTGAGAGGGTATGGTTGAATACTTAGCTAATACATCAATTATCAAAAGTCTGTAATTTTAACATTTGTATTATTTCTATTCAGATTTTGAATAAGTGAGAAGATTTAAGGATTACTTAACTCTCTACATGAAAACCTATAATCAGCAAGCCTATTTCTCATATCAAAACCTTGATTGTAATTGCAGATATTATCTCTACAATTACTCCCTTTAGAGGGCATTTTCAAAATGAAGTAATTGAGTGCAACTGAGTAATTATCAACTAAGGCTACTGCTTGCTTTTCTGCCCTTAAATTGATGAATGTTTTATACACATTTGGCTGATTACATGACTGTGAATACTTTAAAACAGCCAGCTGTTTTGGGATTTTTGTTTCATTTTTAACGGATCATTTTTTTTTCCCTCTTTACACTTAAATGCAATGAGCAAAAACAAATGAAGAAAAAAGATACGGGGGTGCCAAAAAAATGTATACATATTTTAAGTATGATGTTCACTCAAAAAATAGCATTAATCAAATGGCTGCTAACGTCACCATGCAACAGGCAGAATAGTCAAAGAAAATGGCTGAAGCATGGTTTGAACGAATGTCATACTACACATTGCTACTGTAATTTAATTCAACTTCGAGAAGTAATACACAGATACCATCTCTTAAAATGTGTATGCATATTTTTGGCACTCCCGTATATAAATACAGCAGGTACTTGAATAACGTGGTTTTATTTAAAGTCATCTCATTAAAACGGTCATAAGAAAAGAAATCAATTCTGGAAAGAAATTGATTCCTCACTAGGACCACTGTGTATGTGGAGTTTGCACATTCTCCCCATGTCTGTGTGTGTTTTCTCTGTAGTTTCCATTTTCCTCCCACATCCCAGAGATGTGCACATCAGGTTAACTGGTGCGTCTACATGGTCCCAGTGTGAGTGAGCATGGGTTTTGTGTGTGTGTGTGTGTGTGTGTGCACACCCTGTGATGTGATGGCTCCTGTCTAGCTGGTTCCTGCCTTGCACCCAGAGCTATTGGGATAGGCTCCCACCACCCATGACCCAGAACTGGAATATGTGCATAAATCATTATCTCATTTGTTTTTATTACTCTTTCTTAAATGTATGTATAGCTCAAATTTATTTTAATGTTTAATGATAGAAGTGTTTTGGTCTTAGCCGGGCTCAGTGGCTCAGCCTGTAATCCCGCGCTTTGGGAGGCTGAGGTGAGTGGATTGCCTGAGCCCGCGGGTTCGAGACCCACCTGGGCAACTTGGCGAGACCTCATCTCTACAATAAATCAAAAAAATCAACCGGGCATGGTAGCGCGTGCCTGTAATTCCAGCTACTCGGAAGGCTGAGGCGGAAGGATAGCTGGAACCCAGCGGGTCGAGGTTGCAGTGGCCGGGAGCGGCCACTGCACTCCAGTCTGGGTGACAGAGTGAGACTCCAACTCAAAAAAAAAACCAAAAAAAAAGAAGTGTTTTGGTCTTTATTTAAAAGCTTGGTGATATTTTTTGCCCTACTTAGGAATTTAGGTCTTATTTACATCAATTGACCTATAGTAAAGTTGGTTTCATTATAAGTCGTTTTACTTAAAGTTACAGTTTCCAGGAACCTATTGACAATACTAGGTGAGGACTTATTGTAGGAAGAAAAAAATATGACAGATATTATTTGAAACTAAACAGTAACAACAAGCCCGCCTTATTCAATTGTTTCCCTTAAATTATACACTAGTATCTCATACATGCCCACTACATATAAAAGCTTTTAAGTAGAGAAAGAAAATGGTAAGACTACACAAAGAACTGCAGACAAGAAAACATGGTTTACATAATATGTCATCGTTCACTGAGGAGAAGATGCTTTGGAGGACTCTCTACTTCTCTCTAGAAAATCAAATGTTTGAGGGTTTTAGGCACCTGACCTAAAAGCAATGCCAAAAGACACAACCCTGGCTTAGAAATAACTTCCTTCCTTTAGTACACTTCTGCATAGCTTGAAATATCAACCCATAATGTGCTCTCCAAAGTAAAACTTCCATCAGAAATCTCCTCTAAAACTCACATCTAAGGTACTTTCCATTCAGAAAAAGTATGCATATAAATACATACACATAGCTATGTGGTCTATACACACACTTGACTCTCTGCAGCCTATCTTTGAAAAAGTACTTTGCAAAATACTCTCTCAGAGATAGAATAGAATACTCTCCTGGTGTTTTATCTGCTGACTGTTTTTTGCTGTTATTTTAGGATTGAGAGCCAGAGTTAAGCTCTAGTAGCTCTTGTCCCACTTACTATAATAGCCAACTTCTCAAAATATTTTTTAAAAGTTTAACTGCATATATTCATCAAATATTTATTAAGTATTTATTCACTGAGAAAGTCTCTAATGGCATGGGTAAAAAAATCTTATCATTTCTCTATCTATCTACAAGCAGAACACTGAAATGGAAAAATTTAAAAACCGTCCACATGACACATGACCAGAAAGACCAAAGGTGACATTTTAATGAGGGCTGGGGGTGAGGGAGGTCAGGAAACGTTACCATGGAAACAAAGCAGAGTCCCATCCCTTTGTGAAGATTTTTTTTTTTTTTTTTTAATGATGTGGTGTGTAGCCTCCATACCAACTTCCTTCCTGTGGGCCTGAGGCCAAAATCCTAAACACTTCTCTTCCCAGGCTCCCTTACACCTAGGGGTCTGCTAATTAGCCATACAGGCATGAGGCTAGAAAGGAGAAAGTGAGCCTAACAGAGTCTTTGGGTTTTGCTACAGCCAGCAATCCATTGTCTTCATGGGTGTAAAAAAATCAAAGCATGAGGCATTCATTTTTTTGCTGGGATGAATCCAACATACACGAGATGGCTTCTCAGCCACCATATGTGGTGACGTCTTTGTCATTCCTGGATCACATCTATGCCCTAGGAGCAGCTTCATCTCACTCATGGCAGAGGCAACAGAGCCTCTCACAAGCCAGATAAATGGCATCACTAGACCTGAAGGCCCAGCTGATGTCCTGCTGCTCCAAACGGCCAGCCTTTTTATAATTACCAAATTCCCTGTATTGAATTCATTTCTGTTTTTTTAAAGCTACTGAAACTTGTTTTCTGAAACTAAAAACTGACTGATAATACATATTTATATTACAATATCAAAACAGATCAGATAAGTGCTCAATTATTTTGTTCTATTTTTTAAAATCTACAATCTCTTTTGATAAACACACATGAGATGCTGCTTTAAGTAAGGCATAGATATACTTCCCAAACCAATCCCACACTGACTTTTGAAAGAACAAAGTTAAGGCTTTAGCTATCACATAAGTAAAAATGGGCAGCTTTTCACAATAGAGTCATGATTAAGAAACAAATAATCCAAGTTCAAAAGACCTAAAGTCAAATATAGACTCCATTACTACCATGTAACCTTGAGCAAATTACTCTTCAGATGTCAATTTCCTCAACTTTCAAATTGAGCAATACCAATCAAATAGTGTTTATATTAAATTACATATGTAAAGTGCCATAAGCATTAGATGTCATGAAAAGCAAAAAAAAAAAAAAACAAAAAAAAACCCAAAAAACATAGTACTCATCTTTTCAAGTTACTTAAGTTACTTAAGTTTTTTGGATTCATAAAGCTTCTAGCATTATTTAAATATTTATAATATTAATTTTTGTTTTTACTTCTGCTTTGCATTTAGAAATTACACTTTGGAGACTATACTCTTTTTCCCTGGAGATATTGCCCCTCAAACATGCTTGTCCTAAAATCAATATGCAGAAAGATTAAGTGACTAACTGCTTTACCACAGGATTAGTTCCATTGCTTGGCCCACTACATCTAGGAATCTCTCCTCTGAGTGAACATTCCATTGAAAGACACACCCTATAGTTACTATCTATAAACATTCCCACCCAAAAACTCAATTTCACTTCCAATCAGGGATCACTACTCAGCCTGGGGGAAAAAGAACCACAAGCTTATCTACTGCTTCTCACTTTCAAAAAACAGTCCTGAGATAATCAGCCTTTAAAATCCTACCCTAGGGCAGAAACTCTTAAATTTACCCTATGGGCCAAACCCCCCAGCAGAATATGATTCAGACCTGTGAAACACCCAATTGATTCCTTCTAAGGTGACTTCTACATTATTTAAATAGCAAAAATAAATGTAAGGTTTTTAGCTGGAACAAAATTCATTTACATGATAGTGATTTATAAACTTTTTTAAAGGATGGTTTTTTAAAGGAAGATTTCAATCTTTTCTTTAAAAAGAACATTTTTTTTTTCATTAATCAGTATTTTTTATTATGGTTTTGTGGGGTACAGTTAAGGGTTAGGTGTACAATGACGTTTCATTCAGGCACCCTGTAGATAAGAAGTGTTTTCCCATCCCCCGACAGATATTTGCTACTGTTAATCCCATCCCCCTCCCCCCCATAGTTTCCCAGTACCATCCGTCATTTTCTCATAGTATTGCATTGGATGTTCAAGGTCCATTATATGAGTGAGAACATGTGATATTCGGATTTTTGTTTTTGTGAGAGGTCACTCAGTATTATAGACTCTAGTTCCATCCAGGTTGCAGCGAAATTCATGATTTTGTTCTTTTTTATGGCTGCGTAGTATTCCATCGTGTATATGTACCACATTTTTTTAATCCAGTCCTCTTTTGATGGGCAGCATGGTTGTTTCCAGGTTCTTGCTATTGTGAACAATGCTGCGATAAACATACGTGTGCAGGTATCTTTTTTATAGAGTGATTTGTGTTCTTCAGGGTATATTCCCAGTAGGGGGATTGCAGGGTCATATGGAAGGTCAATTTTTAGAGCTTTTAGGAATCGCCACACTGCTTTCCACAGAGGTTGCACTAGTTTACACTCCCACCAACAGTGTAGAAGTGTTCCCTTTTCACCACACCCTCTCCAGCAGCTGTTATTTTTTGAGTTGTTGATAATTGCCATTCTGATTGGAGTTAGGTGGTATCTCAGTGTGGTTTTGATTTGCATCTCCCTGATGATTAGTGAGGTTGAGCATTTCTTCATGTGTTTGTTGGCTGCTCGAATGCTTCTTTTGTGAAGTGTCTGTTCATGTCTTTTGCCCATTTTATAATGGGGTTGTTTGTTTTCTTCTTTTCAGTACGCTTCAGTTCCTTGTAGATCCAGGATGTTAAGCCTTTGTCAGACCTAGAGTTGGCAAGTACTTTTTCCCAGTCTGTAGGCTGTCTCCCTGCTCTCTTGATGGTTTCTTTGGCTTTGCAGAAGCTTGTCAGTTTAATAAGGTCCCATTTGTCTATCTTCTCTCTTAAGTCCTGTGGGTTTCGGGTTTTGTACAGGAATTGGATGCCAGTTCCGATTTCCATGAGAGTATTTCCTTCCTTTTCTAAGGTTCTTATGGTTTGAGGTTTTACATTTAGGTCTCTGATCCATTTGGAGTTAACCTTTGTGCATGGGGATAGATAGGGGTCCTGTTTCAATCTTCTGCATGTGGTCAGCCAATTTTCCCAGCACCATTTACTGAATAGGTTCTCCTCTCCCCACTGGTAGGTGGTGGGGGCTTTGTCGAAGATGAGTTGGTTGAGAAATTGAGGTTTTGCTTCTGGAATCTCAATTCTGTTCCATTGATCTATATGCCTGTTCCTGTACCAATACCAAGCTGTTTTGATGATTGTAGCTTTATAGTAAAGTTTGAAATCTGGTATTGTGATACTAAAAAGAACATTTTTTTTAACGAGGGAAGCTCATACCATCTTAGATGTATAGCACTGATCCTTTTATAAATGTGATAAATTCAGATCGTTAAAAAAACTTAATTTCAAGTATTTTCGTGTTATTTTAACATACCTTTGTTTTATTGAAAAATATAAAGGAAAACAAATGAGAAACTATTATAGTAATATTTTGCCCTAATTTATGTTCTTGCATTACATCCTTATTTCCATTTTCAAAAGACTAAATGACTAAAATCATCAGTGATCTGAAAACACATTCTACCTTGAGAAACTTTTGTTGTTATTGTTTCCATGTTAAATTCTATGTGAAATTCCTTTCCAATATTAACAGGTCTACAGGGGAGAAGAAATAAAATGAAAAAAAAAATCATCCTAGTACATCATAGAATAAGAAAGACATTTGTATGAGGAACCATGTAACAATGCAAAACTAAGCATAAGGGCCTATTTTATACCAGGCTGATAGTATATTCCTTTGTAAACTGTTAGGAAGTATAAAAACTATTAGGATCATTTATTAGAAAAGCAATTTTCAGTCACAGATTAGCGATGTGGTCTTAAGTTCATACTACACAAAGTTTTCCAAGATGGTTAAAACAGCTTTTACATTAATTATTTAATCAAAATTAGGACACTCCCAATCATGTGGATTTCCATTTACAAGCAGAAGGTCACACATCCTTAGAAAAGGCAGAGTGAATTTGAAGGAGTTCATAGCAGAGCTCTCTTTTGTTAAATAAAAGAATCATCTTCCTGTTTAAGGCACCAATCCCTTTGAAAAGAAAAAGCTGAGCCTCAAAATTGAAGGGGTGGAAGTTGAGCCACAGCCCTTTCATCTGTATCCTGGTGATAGCAGTACCCATTCTTATAGCGTTATTGTATGGCTTAAATTATGTGCACCGTAAATCACTCCACAGATGTAAGATAAAATGAAACTGCTTTTGCTACATATTAAGTGTAAAAAGAATGTCCTTGAGTTTGGGAGGTATCTTACACCTGGGAAAGCCCTGGTAAAAATTTTCAGAAATATACAAATAAAAGTTCATGACACTTACTGCAGAGGGGAGGGGTGGTGGGATGGAGTGAGGAAAGAATGGAAGAAAAAAATCAGATTAGGAGCCGGGTTCTGTGGTTCAGCCTGTAATCCCGTGCCTTTGGGAGGCTGAGGTGAGTGGATTGCCTGAGCCCGCGGGTTCGAGACTCGCCCGGGCAACTTGGCAAGACCTCATCTCTATGATAATTCAAAAATTCAGCCGGGTGTGGTAGCACGCGCCTGTAGTTCCCGCTACTCGGAAGGCTGAGGCGGAAGGATCGCTGGAGCCCAGCAGGGTGAGGCTGCGGTGGCTGGGAGCGGCCACTGCACTCCAGTCTGGGCAGAGTGAGACTTAACTCAAAAAAAAAAAAAAAAATCAGATTAGGGAGAAGGCAGACACACACCTGAAGAATTAGGCAATACCATATTTAGAATTCTGACATCTCGGTGATCCTTTACTAGGCAGTGATGGTCTAGCAAATTTCATACCACCTGGCAAATTCCGCTGTTTAGTCAGGTACACACTCCTGAACAGTTCAGTGACAGGGAAAGCAAGGAGAAAGAAAAGGACTGACTGAGGCTCAGTACCTATTCAGCATGAATATTTGAATTCCCCAGGAATTACAAGGCAATTTCATCCCCCATCACAAAGGCTGATGGTTCATAGACATCGACCCTCTTGCTCTGAGAAGCTCTTGTATTTTTCTATTAAGTTAGCACCATATTTTTGTAAAAGGTATTATTAAATTCAAAAATCCTTTCCCAACCAACAAGCACTACTGTTTAAGATTTAGTATTATTTTAAAAAAAAAGCAAAGAAAATTAATTATTAAACCTTCTAAATCAATGCCAACAGCAGGAACCAATAAAAACAAAAGTGAATTGTGAGAAAGACTTAGCATAATGACCTGTCTTCACTAAGCCCACTTCCTTCTAGGAGTCTTCTCATCTTCGTCTCTAGGGAAAGTTGGTTCCACATATCAAGTAATCAAATATGCCTATTTTAAAAAGGAAACTACTCTACATGTCTCTTTTAAAGTTATTCTTTTATAATAACATTCTAAAAAGAGATCCTTAAGAATTAGTTTCTTAAAGTAATACACTATTTTGAAGCACTTATAAGCTAAAAGGATATAAACTGAATATTCTTTGACAGAAGAGGAATTTTTCTTTTTTTGAGTCGGAGTCTCACTCTGTTGCCCAGACTGGAGTGCAGTGGCATGCTCACCACCACCGAAGCCTTGACCTGCTGGGTTCAGGCGATCTTTCCACCTCAGCCTTCCAAGCAGCTAGAACTACAGGCATGTGTCATAATGTCCAGCTATTTTTTTATTTATTTATTGTAGAGACAAGGTCTTGCCATGTTGCCCAGGCTGGTCTCGAACCCCTGGGTTCAGGCAATCCTCTCACCTCCGCCTCCCAAAGTACTGGAATTACATACCCAACTAGAAGAGGAATATTATACAATTGTATATGAACAGAGTGAGAGGAGAGATATTACATGGCAAAGTAATTTTTTACTTTTGATAAAACATGCAATTTCCACAAAGTTTAGTAAATTGAAATGAATTACATGCCAATTTAAAATATTTTTCATTGCATTACTAATCATTTCCATTTATTCATTATATTTTATTAAATTTATCATTGCAAATATCTTCTAAATCTTTCTTACCCCTGCAGTAACTAGACTGACCAATAACCACCTACCAATTAAATTAATTCTCTCCAGGATTGCATGCTACATCTTCATCACAGCCTCTTAAAGGTTTTAAATAGCTATAATACATCTTTCCAAACAATCATACAGAGTATATATCTACAATATCTAAGATGCTTTACTATTTCCTTGAGACCAAAAAGCCCACATTAAGAAGCCCAATAAAATGCATGCCTACTCTTAGAGAAAACCCTGATAAGCCAATAGTGTAATGAAAACCTTAAAACATACAATTTCTTTAAAAATTGAGTTATCTCAAAATTACACTTAAAAATCAATTGGGGGGGGTGGTTGTAGTCACCCAGGCTAGAGTACAGTGGCATACTCACAGCCACCGCAACCTTGACCTGCTGGGCTCAGGTGATCCTTCTGCCTCAGCTTTCCAAGTAGTTGGAACCACAGACACACGCCACCATGCCAGGCTAATTTTTTGACTTATTGCAGAGATGAGGTTTCATTATGTTGTCACACTGGTCTCGAACCCCTGAGCTCAGGCAATCCTCTCACCTCTGTCTCCCAAAATGCTGGGATTACAGATGTGAGCCACCACACCTGGCTAAAACCAACTTTTCAAGTAATGTATAAAGTTTTTTATCAGGCTGAAAAAGTATGATTCTTTAATATGTACAGATAACCAATATTAGAAATAGAAGCTTGTCAGACTTAGAAAGTAGCACCAATGCTGTTGCCTGAAGAGTGTACCCCATGAATGGAGGCTCCTCTGGACTGTGCCTCCTAATGGGAAACACTGTGACATGCATGACACCACCTACTACATATACTGACTGAAAACTATTCAACTTGAATCTGTGTTGCCGAGATCTAACTTTTCCATAGGCAAGGACTTCAGGACAAACTACTACCATCACAAAGAAGCAACTGCAAAAAATTCAGAAGGTGCAGTATTTTTCAGGGCAACTGGCTTGGTCTCTTCATAAAGAGGCATGGTGGACATAACTTGAAGAAGTTTATAGGACATAGTTAGGTGCAAAAGCAGTGTCCCAGATTAGATACTCATTAGGTCAAAGTACTGGTAAATGTACTTGGAGGCAACTGAGCCAATGTGAGAATGGACTGGGCATACATGAGGATGAGAGTATGGACTTACATAAGATGAAAATGAATCAGTATGGAAGGATGAAGAGCATTAACAGAAAAAAAAAAATCAATTGATAAACCAGCATAACCAAAATGGCATTTCATCTTGGTAAAATCAGATGCATGTAGAAATAATGAGATCTAGAATTGAAATGGGACCCCCCCACCAAAACCAGAATTTAACTTTTTAAAAATTGCGTATTTATTCTTATATGTTTAAATTTCAGGCACCTTCAAAATACTCTTGATTTGATGAAATACACCTCTCAAGAGCCGTTTTTCACTGCCCAAAACAGTTTGTGAACTCATCAATTTTGATGCCTTTTACGGTGCTTCTGCCATTTTTTTGTTTGTATCACCTCTTCCACATTAGCAAAACATTTTCCTTTGAGGATTTTTTTCATCCAGAGAAACAAACAAAAACTGCTCAGGGTGAGATCAGGTGAATAGGGAGGGTGGGGCATGGGGGTCATGCTGATTTTTGCCAAAAACTGCTGAACACTCAGCACGGTGTTGGCAGGTGTGCTCATAAATCACCCATCAGGAAATGGGCAAGTCCACTGAAAAAAACCTCCAAAAAAAAATTTTACTGAAGACAAATGCAGACTCTCACAACAACGCTATGTGGTACACTGATTGCTTATGGTTCATAGAACACCTACCTAGTGGAAGAAGCCTATACTACAAGAAGCCCACCTTCCAAAAAAAGAATTCTGTTTTTTTAGGGTCCCTCCTTGTACATTGAGGAAAATAGGAATAGTCTCTGGATAAGAGAATGTTTCTTTATTTTACTTTTTCTAACTCTCTACAATAGATATATATTATTTATAATAAAATATTATCAATATAAATTTACTATAATAAAAACCTGGCTCAGGAAGCTAACCTCTTATAAAATCTTCTAGTGCATGATAATAGATAAGTTGTTGGTCTTCCCACAAAATAGAAGGGAAAAGGGCTTAGTGTTAATAAAATTTTCTGATGGAAAAAAAATTGAAACCACTTTACACTTGGTATTGCCCATAAAGCTTCTAAAAGCCAATGCTAATCATAAGGATAGAAGGAAAATTAGGCATTACTTCTAGGAACTCTGTTGATATCATCAATTTCAGGTAAAATATCAACATAACTGAAAGCCTCTCACATGCAGGCATTACCAAGCCAGGCAACATTAGACTTCCCTGCTGGCTCAAATCTTTCAGGTAAGGTGGGAGAGGGAGTGATAAAGAGATAAGGGAGAGGGAAAGATGAAGATGCAAGATTCTCCCCTTACACTACAACACAAAACACCATCTGCAACCAAAACTGCCATCAATAACCTGGGACCAGTTGCTACAAACCTAAATGGCATCCAGCAGATTTAAGAGTTGTTATGATCAAAGTTCAGCAAGTCTTTCATGTACCATTGACATGATTTAAGGTTCTCATAAGTTTTACAAATCAGAAGATAAAGTTGCATGCAATACAAAATGAGTATCAAGTTCAGAATTTACACAATTTCTAGATTCAATATGCTGGCATAATCTCTGACTTTTTCAAAATGAAAGATGTCGTGTGCGTTACCAACTTATTGACTCTCTGTCCCAAATGCACCCTTCGATGTATGCTCCATGATAACCAACCTAATTCCTTTAAGCATCGATTCTTTAAAGGAAGCATGATGTTAAGCTTTGTTATAGAGGGCACTGGAGAGACACTGCAGAGAAGGGGCTCCCTGGGATTTCCAGTCTCTCCTGGGGCGGTCGGGGGTATGGTTATGAAGACATTTGGCAGAGTCTGCACAGGCCATGGCACAGAATGTAGTCCCTCTGATCTTACAGCCTCTGCTTGGAAATAACTTTACTACCTTACTCTTGAGATAGAAGCCAGAGCCCTCACACAGACTCAATGCTCTCAAGGCCTCCTGCCTGTGCTGGTGTCCAGACTCCCTAGGCAAGGTCCCTAAGGTCTGTACTCAGCTGCCCGTGACCTCTCTACATTTTGTCAAGGCTGCCAGTACAAAATCTTCAATTAACTCAAACCTAGTTATTCAGATACAACACTAAGATTTCTCTTAAGAAAAATTGTCACAAACACATTACTCGACATCACATACACAAACTACAGCTACTACAGCCAAAAATGTTATATTTTTCCCTAATAAATATTTTATTGAGACTATAACTAAGAATTAGTATTCAGAGCTGGGAAAAGAGCTATACTGTAATTTTCCTGACAAGGAGTAGACAAGGGAAGAATGCTACAAGATCTCAAAACTGCCTGCTAATAGCAAGCCAAATTTTAAATGTTTTAAAAGTTACTTAATTACATCCAGAGCAAAAGAGATCTGTCTTATAAGAGGGGGTAAGTACACTCTAACTTCTGTCTCCAACAGAATGCAGCTATAAAACCCAGACAGTATGCATGAAGTAACAATTTGAGGAATCTGAAAAGTAAATCAAAAAGCAGCTGAATTAGGGCCACTGAGTTAACTATTTTCTTCTTCAGTATATAGTATATCTCAAAACAGTACTCAAAACAGTCCAAAACTCAGAAGCAGAGAAAGGATGGAAAAAAGGGTCCAAGGAGAAACCCTATAGTTCATGGTCATGGAAATGAAAGGAAAGGGGCCTCAACACACAGAGGAAAGATGCCCTTTTTCTTTTTTGAATAAAAAACCAAAAGTATTCCCATATAATAGCGATGAACAATTTTTAAATATCCCAAAAATGAAATATTTATTACTCCATCAAAATGTGTAAAGGGTCTACATTCTGGAAACTATGTAATATAAATGAAATTTTTTAAAAATCAAAGACCTACCTAAATGCAGAGGCATATCATGTCCACAGACTGAAAGACTAAGAACACTAAAGGTTCTCTTCAAGTTGATCCATACATTTAACACAATTCCAATCAAAATCCCAGTAGGATTTTTGTAGATATAGATAAGCTGATATAACATATATATTATGGCAAAATAACAAGAATTTTTTTAATTCTGTAAAAGAAGAGCTAGCTGGAGAACTGATACTACTTGATTCCAAGACTCACAATAAAGCTACAGCAACTAAGCCAGTGTGGTACTGAAAATTGGAACAAAATAGAGAGTCTAGAAATTGAAATATGGACAACTTATTTTTGACAAAGGTTCAGGCAATTCATTAGAAAAAAGATAGGCTTTTTCAACAAATGATATTGGAATAACTGTAATCTGTATATCAAAAAGCGAATCTAGACCTAAAGCTTACACATTTAACAAAAATTAACTCAAAATAAATACAAAATGAAAAGCTGAAAAATTTTATATACATGTATGTGTGTGTGTGTGTGTGTGTGTGTGTGTGTGTGTGTGTGTGTGTATTTGTTCATGATCTATGTTTAGGCAACAAGTTCTTTGAAAGACACCAAAGTATGATATGTTTTTTAAAGAATTGGCACTGGATTTTATTAAAATTAAAAACTTTTGCTTTATAAATACACAATTAAGAGAAGATGACAAGCCGCAGTCTAGAGAAAATATTTGCAAGCCACATATCAGATAAAGAACTTGTATCCAGAATGTATAACAACTCTAAATATTTTATAGTAAGAAAACAATCCAAATTTAAAAACCAGCCAAAGTCTTAAACAGTTTTTGCTAAAATTGGCTACACAAATGGTAAATAAGCACATGAAACCTTTTCAACATCAAGTGCCATTAAGGAAATGTAGATGAAGAACAAAATGAGATATCACAACACACACATTAGAATAGCTAACATACATATCGACAATATTATATTGGTAAGGATGCACAGCAAATAAAACTCTCATGCACGGTTGGTGGAATGCAAGATGGTACAGCCACTCTGGAAAATGGTCTGGAAGTTTCTTATCAAATATATACTTACCATTACCCAGCCATCTCTCTCCTAGGTAGCACAACAAAAGAAATGGAAATTTAGTGTTCACACAAAAAGCTACATTTGAATGGTCTATTCATAATGACCCCAAACTGGAAATAATCTAAATGATATTCAGTGGGTGAGTGGATAAAGAAACTATAGTACATCCATACTGTAGAATATTACACTCAGTATAAAGACACCCTGACACACATAGAAGTTAGATGAATCTCAAGGCGTTATGCTGAGTGAGAAAAAACAGTCTTGAAAGATTACAAACTATACGGTTCCATTTTTAAGACATATAAAAAAAGTCAAACTGTAATAACAGCCGTCAGTGATCACCAAGTGTTATCATTAGGGATGGTCTGATTACAAAGATGTTTCTGAAGGGATGGAACCATTCTATGTCCTGATAGTGATGGAATTTTCATGAATCTGCATGGGCTAACTTCCTGGAACTAGGGCTAGGTGTGGTGATTCACACCTAAGAGTCTAGAAATTTAAATATGAGCAACATATTTATGACAAAGTTTCAAGGCAATTCATTAGAAAAAGAAAGGCTTTTCAACAAATGATACTGGAATAATTAAACATCTGAACATTCAAAAATGAATCTAGATGTATAGCTACACATTTAACAAAAATTAACTCAAATAAATACAAAATGAAAAGGGTGGAGGGAGAATTGCGTGGGGGCAGGAGTTCAAGACCAGCCTGGGCAACAGAGTGAGACCCTGTCTCTGCAAAAAAATGTTTTAATTACCAGGCATGGTTTGTGCACTTCTGTAGTCCTAGCAACTTGGGAGGCTTGAGCCCAGGAATTCAAGGTTGTAGTGAGCTACAAACAAGCTACTGCACTTCTGCCTCAGCAACAGGATACCCTGTCTCTAAAAATTAATCTAAAAATTAATAAATAAATAAAAGCTTACAACTAAATACCCAATTAAATTCAATTTTACTTCATGTTACTTTAACCAAAAAGATTTTTTTTTTTCATTTGAGACAATTTATTTGCATTTCTGTAGATAAAAATCATTTGCATTATTATCAGCATAATATAATTCACATAATTAAGAGTTCAAAGACAATAAATGGCTAAGGAAACTCAAAAAAGTATTCTAGATAGAACATCCAGTAATCATCTTTTGTCTTTTAAAATCATAATTTTTCATCTAAGATTCCATCTACAGTGGCTATTATGAAAGTGACTGATTTATAAAACAAATGTAGTCCATTGCACTTATTATAAATGAATCTCTATAAATGGATTTTGAGGAAAAGAAAAACTCTGGTTGCCTAAAACGTGCACGATGAAAAATGTGTGGCAGGAGATAAAGCTGGAGAGTAAGACCAAAAAATCAACAGTTCTGTGTGCTGTACTACTTAAGCTGAAACTGAGCATAAAGGCAAAAAGTGTCACTGAAGAATTTTTATTTTTGGTATCCACATTTGAGAGGATTATTTATGTATTAATTTATTCTTAATGTAAAAGCTTTATTAAGATATTGTTGACATACTATACAATTTCTCATTTAAATTGTAAAATTCAATGATTTTTTTTTACTATATTCAGAATTGTGCAAGTTCCACCACAATGTTAGAATATTTTTATAATCTTCCAGGAAAAAAAATCATTCTTAAATTTCTTCCCATACTCCCTACTGTCCCCCTATGCCCACCAAGCCCTAGGAAACCACAAATTTACTTTCTTGCTCTACAGATTTTCCTTTCCTACTCAATTCATATAAGTGGAATCATACAATATGTGGTCTTTTGGCTGACTTCTTTTACTTAGTATTGTCTTTCCAAGGTTCATCAATGTTTATCATGTATGAGTATTTTAGTCTTTTTGATGGCTGAGTAATATTGTATGAATTTTCCACATTTTATCTATTCTTTCATCAGTTTTTGAACATTTGGGTTGTTTTCACTTTTTGGTTATTATAAATACATTTCTATACATTTTCTTGTGCAAGTTTTTGTGTAGACATAGATTTCCATTTTTCTTGAGTATATATCCAGGAATACAGTTGCCAGGGCATGTATTTATCCTTTTGAGGATCTGCCAGACTGTTTTTCAAAGTGACTGCACCATTTTACATTCCTGTCAGCTGTATAAAAGGGATATGATTTCTCCACATCCCTGCCAATACTTGTGATTAGATGTCTTTTTTATTATACTCAGTACATGTAAGGTAGTTTCACTTTGATGTTTTCATTTACATTTCCCAAGGACTAATGATGTTAAACATCTTTTCATATGCTACATTTCATTTGTACATCCTCTCTGAGCAAATGTCTATTTATATCCTTTTCCTATTTAAAAAAATTGGGTTGTGTCTTTTATTAAGAGTTCTTTATATATTCTAAATATATGTCCCCATGAGTTCTATGATGCATATTTTCTCTCATTCTGTGAGTTGACTTTGAACTTCCTTCAAATGACTGTATCATTTGAAGCACTCATTTTAAATTTTTATGAAATATAATTTATTTTTCTTGTCACTGTGTTTATGAAGTTGTAGCTGTGAAAGCTTTGCTTAATCCAAATCATGAACATTTACTCTTGTATTTTTCTAAGAGTTGTATAGCTTAGTTTTTACATTTTAGTCTATAATCTATTTTGAGTTAATTTTTTGTTTTAATAGCCTTTATTGATATACAGACTGCCACATAATTTTCTATTTTTTCCTGACCCCACTCCATTTTAAAGTAAAAATATACATGACAGGAGAAGGAAATTGCACAAGTAAATAACAAATTCTTTTCAACTATCTGTGATTATGCTGTATGTTTCTAGCAAAATGATAGGATTCAAAAGCAGAAAGAAAACTGGTCCATACAGTGCAAACTCAACAGACACATCTAGTTATTTGAATCCTGCCTTATTTTCTTGACAGTTCAAAAGGAAGGGGAAAAAATAACATCATAATAATGTATTTTCTGAAATTTCATCTTAACTTAAAAATTGAAAGCAAAATTTAACAACTAAAATAAAATTTAGGCCAAAAAGAGTTGTAAAATATTTAGCATACTTTATATTTGTTATTTACAGACAACCCTCAAATTAGATAGCAGATTAAGATTCATAAATCAATGCTAGAGGGAAAAATTATATTAGTGGGTAAATTTAAACTGTTAAGAAACTACAAAAAAAGAGTAAAAGACTTATATTTTTGTAAACCTCACAGCACTCAGCATAATACCTGGCACATGGTAAGCACCCATCATCATTTCATAAAGTATCATCTGATAATAGCTTTGAGCTAAAATAGTCAACATAAGGTTCACAGATCAAACCTGCACCTTTATAATGTAGGCTAGGATTTAACAATTCATGCGTGCAAATATGCACATGCACCTGCCAGTAATAAATTTGAGGGCAAGAGATGATGGAAATGTGGAAAAACTGAGTAGACTTGGCCCAGCAAGGCAGGAAAAAACACAAGATTGGGGGAGGGTTTTTACGGAAGCCAAGGGAAGGTTGTGCGCCCAACTTCCATTGCATCATTCACCAGACAGTGTTGACTATGAGCTTTCCAAACAAGGTCTACTGGATGATGTGATGAAGTCAGACTATAAATGTATTCAGGGATTTAAGCTATAGGAAATCTGTAACAGATTAAGCAGAATTCAGAGATAGTTTATTTTAATACTAATAGCTTTATTCTTTGAAATACCAGTATTTTGATATTTAACTATTTTTGGAAGTCTGTATAAGTCCCTGAGAAACAACCAATTAAGATTTACAAGTTGCTAGTAACATTTTAAACTAAAACTCACACTTAAAGGAGGGAAGAAAGAAGAAAAAGGAGGAAAGAAGGAAGGCAGAGAGAGAGGCAGGGAAGGAGGGGGCAGGGAAACTGAAAAATGAATAAAGGAAGACATGAATAAGTTGGCCAAAACCAAATAATCACGTGACATAGTATCAGTGCTAAATAATCCTTCTTTTTCTGAAGAACAGAAACTGCTGCTTCAAAGACTATAGATTACAATATAGATTTTTAATTCAGTTTTATGACAAATATTTCCTTAAATATAGGAAAAACCTTCTCCACTATCTAAAGCCTTAGCAATCTTATGGAGAGTAAACCTGGTCAAAGAGTAAGAACTGTCATTTTTGGAGAAAGTTAGAAAGTAACTTTAACTAATTTAAGTAAATTTAACTTATTACATATTTCCCTGCCTCTCAATAAATGTATTATTAGTCATAGTATGTGATATCTTTAAAAAGTGTTAAAACAACCATAAAAGACTTAAGAAACAAAATTTAGCAAACAAAGCTATCATTACTTATAATCTTTCATCTAACATATTTTGGGATAAATAGGCTTATAAAAATATATCTTTTGTCAATTTACATTGCACAAAATGTTAATTGTTCCTTATTCCATACTACTTTCCTTCTGAAATGTTGTTTTAATCAATTTATCTAATCATAAATATGTATTACACACATGAGGACAGTCAAGTTGGTAAGTCTTAGAGATACATGAAGTTTGTCACAACAGTGACAGGCAAACAGTAATAATCCAAGCCCGGCAGACTATGCAGTAAACTATGTAAAGGGCACCTCACCAAGGTTAGAGGCAGAAAGGTCTTCTAGAGGAAGTGAGGGTTCAACACACCTGAATAACGGAAAAGACAAAGCCTAGCAGAGAGATGAAATTCCTCTGGATGCAGATGAGAGAGAGAAAGATCTTTCAGGAACAGCGATAGCAGGAGATAGGGCTGCAGAGGAAGGCTGGACTCCATCAGGATATCTTACATGACCAATGTTGGGTCTTAGCATAAAAAATTAGAAAGTAAGTGTTTTAAGCAACAAAGTGACAGAATCAGAGTTGCATTTTAGAGTGCTTTCCTTGGTGGCAATATGAAAAATGGCTTGGAAGAAAGCAAAAACAAAGACAGGAAAACCAGCTGGGAAACTGTTGGAATACTCCAGACCAGTAATCTCCAGATGTATGTATTTAATCACACAACTCTGTCAGGGGGAAAAAAAAAACAACGAAGCAGAACTCATAATCATCAATAACATTTGCTGCTACATTCATGGGTACTTTTTAAAAGTGAAATAGACAAGAATGGCAAAATGAAACTTTTTTTGTTTGGTTTTGTTTTGAGTAGGAGTCTCTGCTGCCCAGGCTGGAGTGCAGTCATACGTTCATGGCCACCGCAGCCTCAACCAGCTGGGATCAAGCGATCCTTCTACCTCAGCCTTCTAAGTAGCTGGAACCATAGGCGTGCACCACCATGCCTGGCTAATTTTTTGATTTATTGTAGAGATGAGGTGTCACCAAGTTGCCCAGACTGGTCTCAAACCCCTGGACTCAGGCAATCCTCTCACCTCTGCCTCCCAAAGTACTGGGAGTACAGGCATGAGCCATCACGCCTGGCCAAAAATGAAATATTATTAGTAACAGTTATTAGTAACATTGCATATAAATTTTCATTTCAAATAGTCTTGTACTTTTTTTGGAATTCAATTCTTATTGGATCTTATTGTTTCTTATAACATGGCTGATTAAAAACTTACATAAATATGATAACTATCAACTTTGCTATTTTCTTGTGGTTCACATGTGCTTGCATTTTTGTTATAGTCAATGCATGACTGATATGCAAACAGGTACACTTCTTCATCATAAAGATTAGTTTATAAATAATATGATGTGTAAAACATTCACCTGGTCTCTGTAACATGCAACATGCAGAAAGATGACAACTACATGAGACCAGCAATGTGGGCCCCCAGGCAGCTCAAATCAACCTTTCCTTCCACTGCACAACTCCAACACACATGGACTCTCTTACCCACACAAATTGAATGACATCCTAATGCCTATCTATGTTTTATCAGTGTAGCTTAACTTCTGATTTTAAAATTACATTAGTACAAGTTTTCATTTCTTTTTTCTCATTGACCTCTTCTCTCTTTAGTTAGATTCCATTGATTTGGATGACAGATGATGATGGTCTAAAGTGGCTAAGGGGAAAGGACGCAGATTTTTCCATATTAACTTTAAATAAATAGACCTTATTTTTTAGAGCAATTTTAGATTCCCAGAAAATTGATCAGAAAGTACAAATTACCTTCTGCAAACCCACCCACAGTTTCCCCTATTTTGTACATGTTGCATTAGTGTGGTATATTCGTTACAACTGATGAACCAATACTGATATATCATTATTAACTAGAGTCCATAGTTTACATTAGAATTCACATTTTGTGTTGTAGTTCTATAGGTTTTTAAAAGTGTATACCAGCATGTACCATTACTGTATTAAACATAATTTCATTGCTTTAAAAATCTCATGATCCACTTATCTTTTCCTCTCTTCCCTCATCCCAAACCCCTAACAATTTACCTTTTTGCTGTCTCCAAAGTTTATGCCATATAATTGAAATCATACAGTATGCAGCCTTTTCAGATTGACTTCTTTCAATGAGTAAAATGCATTTAGGGTTGCTCCATTTCTGTTCATGGCTTGAAAGTTCATTATTTTACTGTAAATAATATTTCATTGCATGGGTATGCCATAGTTTGTGTGTCCATTTACTTGTTGAGGGACAACCTGTTTGCTTTCAAGTTTTGGCAATTATGAATAAAGCTGCTATAAATATCTGTGTGCAGATTTTTGTGTGGACATAACTTTACAATTCACTTGGGTAAATACCAAAGAGTATGACTGTTGAATCATATGGTAAGGATATATTTAGTTGTGTAAGAAACTGCCAAACTGTCTTCCAAAGTGGCTATACCATTTTGCATTCCCACCAGTAATGATTGAGAGTTCCTGTTGCTCTATATTCTCATCAGCTTTTGATGTCCATGTTTTAAATTTTAGCCATTTAATAGCTGTGCATGTTGCATACCTAACCCTGAATTATTGTACCCTACGTCTTTAAAATAATAAAATAGGCATGTGTACATATTAACTTTTATATCCAGACAAATTCCCAAACATTTCATTGGCTTTAAATGTTTTCCCTTGATTCTCTGAAGTATTGTTGGATAGCTTATTTACAAAAAAAAAAAAAAAATTTAAAAAAGGAAGGAAAGGAAGAAAGATAAACCTTTGACATTTGTGTCACCATTTCCTTTTCTTCCTTCCTTCCTTCCTTCCTTCCTTCCTTCCTTCCTTCCTTCCTTCCTTCCTTCCTTCCTTCTTTCTTTCTTTCTTTCTTTCGTTGGGTCTCACTCTGTCACCCAGACTGGTTGCCACAATCAGCATCCCAGTAACTGGGATTATAGGTACGTGCCACCACACCTGGCTACTTTTTTTATTTTTTTCTTTAAGAGACAAGGTTTCACTATGTTGCCCAGACTAATCTCAAACTCCTGGGCTCAAACAATTTGCCCGCCTTGGCTTTACAAAATGCTGGAACTATAGGCCACTATGCCCATTATTACCTAATGGTGGTAATACATACAATAATGGTGATGGCAAGCAGTTTTTATTCACATCTGATTTCAATGATAAGGCTGCTATCATTTCATTATTAACTATGTTTCCAACTGGCTTAAAGAGGAACATAACAATATACATGTTTAATCAATAGTTTAACTCAATATTCCTGTTTCTAGGTTTCTAAGTTCTTAATTTTCCATAGCCTTTTGAGAAGAGCCATTCAGTGGCAGAAGGACCAGACTTTGCTTTGTCTCTCTAGAAGACAGAGCTATATATAACTATATGTCTATAACTATAGACTGGAAGTTATGAGAACACATACTTTAGTTCCATAAAGAATAATGTTGTTGCTGTCTGAGCTGTCCTATTCTACCATATGATCTTTCCAAAACATTGTTTCTTTTCAAGATTTTTGCATTATTGGTGAACTATTTTTATTTATATATTTTAATCTATGTCTTTGTTTTAAGCAATAACATATCAAAACCATGAATTGACCATTGTTGTTTTCTAATATATTAGAATAAAAAAGGCCACTGAAAGGAAACAAAATGTCCTCTCAAGTATAGTTTATTGCAGTACTAAGTTCTAATAGACCAAGAAATTCTCCAGAGAGAGAAACCCTCTCTTTAATGGCCTTTGTCTCCGCAGATACTAGCACAGTGGCATATCCTAAACAGGTCCTCAGTAAACATTCACAGGATGAAGTCATGGACCTAAATGGGCTCACAAGATTGTAACCCCTTTGCCTTAGGGTCATTTGAGCATGAGTGAGATGAGCATTTGAGAACACTGGAAGAAACGACAGGGTAGGTGACCTCAAACAAGTCTTGGATAAATATTTTAATTTGTATGGGAAATAACAATGACTTCCCAGAGATGGGAGTGACTATCTGTGTACCACAAAAATGAGTTTAATACTTGGTTCTACCACTCACAAACTATGTAACCTTGATCATGATTTTCTTTTGACTGATCAATATGGTATTCATGAAATAGTTTTCTACTAACTAAGCCATTCTTGAATTCCTGCAGTAATCCTACTTGGTGACAGAATAATTTTATTGTATTTTGAAGTTTTGCAGTTCTACTCATAAGAAGGGATAGCTTCCTTTTCATTTTGTATAATTTCGCTGTAAAATGTTAGTAGAAATGTTCTCACTATGTAAAATAAACTTCCTAGCTTCTTCTGTGCTCCGTAAAGTTCTAAAGAATGTATAACAATATTCCTTAGAAGACTGAATAAATTTACCTTTATGACTGAATCCAGAGCCTTTTGAGGTTTAATAACTTTTTCCAGAATTTTTTCCTACGATTGATAGATTCAACAGTTCTAATTCTTGATTCAAATTTTTAATTTACTTTTTTTTCTAGAAAGTCATTCATTTTATCTGTAATTTATAGCCTATGACTGCATTATATCTAGTATTCCTGTAACTAAAAAATCCATTATAACATTTTTGTTCTTTTTTTCATTAAATTTTCAAGAGGTCTACTTTGCCCTTCCCTTCAAAAAGTGACTACATAATTTTATAATTCTTATATTTTACGTCATTCATTCTGATTTATATATGTATTATTTACTTCCTCTTTTCTCCTTGTATGTGTCTCAGGTTTTTTTACCATCATGAGTTGAATTTATTTTATTTTATTTTTTAGATTAGAAAATATAGTTTATTTAGAAAATAAATGAAAGAGAGAGAGAGTTCAATTTCTTAGCTGGTGTTCTCTCACTTTCCACTCTAACAATGAAAATATAGTATATATACTTATTTACTTTTGAGTTGTCTATTACTAATATTAGCATTTTCTTTATAGTCTATAACTTCCATTTTTATTTCTTTGCTACCCTAAGCACTTGGAAAATTTTAATTATTATTTCTTAGTGATTGAGTTTATTTTTGTTTGAACTTTACGTTAATATAATTTAGGTCAAATAACGATCTCTGTGCAGTTCATATTTTTAGAAATGACTAGGTTTTACTTCTGGTTCAGTCTGTGATTGAACTTACAACCTTCTTAAATATAACAAACACATTCTACCTTCATTTGATTCCTACAGTCTCTTCACTTGGTAATTATTATTATTATTATTATTATTATTATTATTTGAGTTGGAGTCTCACTCTGTCTCCCAGACTGGAGTCTCCCAGACTGGACTGTCTCCCAGACCTGCTGGGCTCCAGCGATCCTTCCGCCTCAGCCTTCCAAGTAGCCGGAATTACAGGTGCACACTACCACACCAGGCTAATTTTTTGATTTATTGTAGAGATGAGGTCTCGCCGCCCAGGCGGGTTTCGAACCCGCAGGCTCAGGCAATCCACTCACCTCAGCCTCCCAAAGGCACGGGATTACAGGCTGAGCCACCAAGCCTGGCTGGTAAATATTATTTTTAATTCTATGTCCTTGCTGGATTATTCAACCAGCGCAGGGACTCACTGAAATGCACACCCTCACAGTAAGGTGTGTGGAATTGTAGAGTCAAGTTCTAATAGTTTTCTGACTCCTCTTCTTCAGTCACCACTGCTTGCTATTAGCATACGGCATCTGTAGCAGTCTCTAAACCACTATTTCTACCATTTGCCTTTCGTTTTAAAATCATATAGCTACATGTTAGGATTAAATAAAATGGTATGGTTTGAACATTTAAATAAAGTGATATGGTTTGAACTAAAAAACCTGTTAGTGCCAGTTAAGAAAAATGTTTGTACTTCATGATAGCTCCTTTAGTTACTCCAACATGACTTCCTTTCAGTTCAGCTTTCCAAGAAGCAGTATAAATTCAACTGGATTTTAAGTAGTTGAACATATTTTTTAAAAATAAAAATACTACACTATTGCCTAAAAAAAGTTTAAAGTCTTGTTTTAAGTAAATAACATAAAAGTCCACTGTATTTTATACTCTTTTCTATATCCCTGCATTTGAAAGCAATTATAACTAAGTAACGTTGCTTCAACCAGAAATATCTGGTTTGTTACCCCACTCACATATTCTTAAAAAGTAAGAACAATGTTTCTTTTTATAGCCAAACAATGTGGCACTTCCTACAACATTCACTCAATAGTCTCAATGTACATTAGAGAGCCACACTAGACCAACACTTGGAATTTCTTAATCATCAGACTATGTCATCCTCACAAAATTATTTTCTTCAAGCATACAGAGTCAGCATCTTTCTAGTATTTAGAGTTGCCCTGATCATAAAATATAATTTTTCAAATTCCAGTATCTTACACACTTAAGTTCAAAATTCTATGTAATAAATACATTCACATGGCATTAATATCATATAATACAACAAGAATTTTATGTTTAAAGAGTCACACAATTCTGGTAATTACTCACTTAAACTGTTTAGTAAACAATTTTAACAAAAAAAAGTCATCTTTTAAATAAATGCCAAATAACTCTTAAAAATCATCTATCAAAAAACAGTCCCATTACAAAGTGGCCAAAAGATATAAATAGACACTTCTCAAAAGAAGACATATAAGCAGCCAACAGATACATGAAAAACTGCTCAACCTCACTAGTCATCAAAGAAATGCTAATTAAAACTACACTGAGATACCACCTAACTCCAGTCAGGATGGCTATCATCAATAACTCAAAAAACAACAGATGCTGGAGAGGATGTGGCAAAAAGGGAACACTGCTACACTGTTGGTGGGAGTGGAAACTAGTACAGCCTCTGTGGAAAACAGTGTGGTGATTCCTAAAAGATCCAAAAATCAACCTTCCATATGACCCCACAATCCCCCTAACTGGGAATATACCCAGAAGAACTCAAATCACTCTACAAAAAAGATACCTGCACACGTATGTTTATCGCAGTATTGTTCACAGTAGCAAGAACATGGAACCAACCACGCTGCCCATCAAAAGAGGACTGGATAAAAAAAAAAAAAAAAAATGTGGTACATATACATGATGGAATATTATGCAGCTATAAAGAAGAATAAAATCTTGAACTTCACAGCAACCTGAATGAAATTACAGTCTACAATACTGAGTGATCTATCACAGAAACAAAGAACAAAGTACCACATGTTGTCACTCATAAGCGGACCTTGGACAATTATCATAATACTATAAGAAAAGGATTGGCAGTAGTCGGAAACTGCCAGGAGGGGAGCAGGGAAGTGGGATTGGCAATCTGCCTGGGGAAGGAGGGGGCACACCTCAACAACAAAGGTAACAGCATAATGAACATTTGTATACCTAACCCTGAATTGTACCCCATAACTTTAAAATAAAAATAAAATAAAGAGATATAAATGTTCACAAGAAAAATAAAATAAATAAAAATAAAAAATCATCTATCTTGTTTTACTTTGGGATGTTCGGAAATTTTTACTTATCTTAAATGAGTATCACTAGATATATTTCCATATGTATGAAAGAAAAAGGATTGAATAAGAAAAAAGCATTCACTTTAATAGATATCAACCTAAAAGGATATCATCTTATAATCACAAGATTTTTCATTACCTATACTCCTAGCAAAAAGAAAAAAGAAAGGAAGAAAGGAAAAGAGAAAATATATCTTTGGATTCTTGTCTATGGAGGATTTTTTACCCCTAGTATTTGAGATATATTTTTTTAAATTTTCTAAAAGAAAAAATTTGAAAATTGGATTTTGGTTGGGAAAGTAAGTTATAAAAGTATAAATCTGTCTTATATACCACATTGCTGAGCAAATATTTATCAGAAAACTTCTTTTAAGTTTGATTTCTAAAAATTCAAGTTATTATAAGAATAATCCAAAAGTAACAATATAATGTAAGCATGTGCCATATAAGAGCTATATAAATGACATACCAATGCAACTATGAATATAATGTAGACACTAAAATTTTGAATATCATAGCAATATACAAGTATTTACAGTTGCCATAAAATAAAATTATAGGATCCAAAATTTTAAAACAAAGGAAACATCCTAAAATCAAAGTAATTGATTATTCTTGACTAATAACATTGAAGTTAACTGTTTATTATTTATATCATGAATATATATTTAAAACATTTATAATTCTCCAAGCCATCAAAGCTAAAAATTCTTACTGTTGAATTTTCTTCAAGTTCCCTGAAGGGAATTCAAATGTCAGAGATTGGGTTCACAGTGGGAGCTTTATAAAGAAAATTCTGTCCTAAACAAAAACTGTTTGAAAAGAAATATAAAGGGACAGGCATAGCAGCTCACACCTTCTTCTCAGCATTCTGGAAGGCTGAGACAAAAGGATTACTTGAGCCCAGAAGTTCGTGACCAGCCTGGGCAACATGGTGAGACTTCATCTCTACAATAAATAAAAAAATTAGCCAGGAGTGGTGGCAGGTACCTGTAGTCCCAGCTACTCAGGAGGCTGAGGTAGAAGGCCCTCCTGAGCCCAAATGGTTGAGGCTGTGGTGAGCCATGATCATGCCACTGCACTACCGCCTGGGCAACAAAATGAGACTCTGACTCAAAAGAAAGAAAAGAAATATAAAGGAAAATGAAGACATATATGAAGAGCATGTATAACTACCTTCAAGAATCAATTTGTCAGAAAGTTCCCACCAACTTTGAATAGAACTACTTAACTTCCAGTGGCATATTACTCAACTGAGGAAAAAACAAAACCTAGTTAATCAAATAAGGGAATGGTGGCCAAAACTTGCATAACAGACGTAATCCACTTGAAAGAAAACTACAGGGACAACAGTGGAAAACTTCAGATTACAGAAATGTTGTACCATCCATGCTCTTGACTGCATGAAAGACAAGACTGGATGAAATAGCAGTCATCTGCAATTGGGAGTTCAAACAAAGAGACTCTGAATATGAAAAAGTTTAAGAATATCTTAAATTTATCTTAAATTTCACTTATATTTCATTTGTTTCTTTTAATGATTGCACAGAATATGATGAAAATGGGAAAAACTGGGCAGCCCCTTAGGGTCCCCTCCCACTGTGGAGCTTTGCTATCCTCTCAATAAATCCTGCTTTCAGAAAAAAAAAAGAAAAGAAAAGAAAATGGGAAAAATTAATCTAAAACCCCTTTCAATTTCATTAACTATAATATAAAAACTAAATGGTCATACATTATATATGAAATTGTTCTATACTCAGTTATTACAACTGTGGTGGTATTATGACTGCATGTGTTTATCAAAACTTGCAGAACTATCATTATATTAGATAAATTTTACCATATGTAAATTATGCATTAATGAAAAATTTTTAAAGCACTTTAATCAGTTTAATTGGCAGTAATTTTCTTTTAGTGGCACATAAAATAACGGTGACTCTAACACTTGGTGGCATCCTAGATTCAACAAAATACAGTATGTTTAAAGATTGATATCCTAAAATTCCATTTTCTGTGACCAGTGGTTCTAAATTGGGTTAGACTTTCCATATCCAAATGCAAATATGTATACCAGCTTCTCTCTCAATTTTCTTGGCTCTTTGACTACTGATTTTATTTTATTTTATTTTTTTGAGTCAGAATCTCATTCTGTCACCCAGGCTAGAGCGCAGTGCATGCTTACAGTCACTGCAGCCTCATCCTGATGGGTTCAGGTGATCCTTCCACCTCAGCCTTCCAAGTAGCTGGAACTACAGCCACCATGCCCAGCTAATGTTTTGATTTATTGGAGAGATAAGGTCTCACCGATTTGCCCAGGCTGGTCTCAAACCCATGGGTTCAGGCAATCCTCTCTCCTTTGCCTTCCAAAGTGCTGGAATTACAGGCATGAGCCCAGCCTGACTACTGATTTTAAAATGGTACTCTAACTTCTAGAAAAATCAAAGTAACATTTAAAAAAACACTATCTGAAAGGCATAAAGAATGGAATCAACGAGAGATAAGTGAAAAAATGGCACCCCCAGAAAGTACATCCAGGTCTCTGTTGTCACATTAGGACTAGGAATAAATCAAGAGCCTGAGCAACAGTCTGCAAAAGTTCATGAAATAATTTTTTTTTCATTCAGTCTGCAAATTAAACTCTAGAAGGATTTAGATACAGCTATCAATCTAAATTCATAATCCTCTGTGGTAGCATTTTTGATGAGGGTCAACAGTTTACCTGGACTCAGATGTCAAGACATGTTTGGTTTCATCTAAAACTAAAATACCTGTAGCATGTTCTTGATTTCTTGTGAAACCTGGTCTTGATTAGATCCAAATTATGGTAAACATGACAACCATTTCAAATTAAGGCTCTGAAAAAAATTTTTTGTTGGCATCACAACTAGCTAAAAGTATTTTAAGAATTGTACTATTTTACTAACATTTAGTACTACAAATAAAAGAGGAAAAAAAAACTTCTGACACTAACCACATTAGGTAAGAAACTAAGTCAAGAACACCTGAATGCCTGTTTTACACACAAAACTCAAGTCATGATGTGTATAGAATTTTTTCAATATTATATCACCTAATATCATTTTAATTGATTAATTTACAAAAATGAGTTAACTGGCCTACCATGTACTAGGTATTTGTGATTTATGTAGTGAAGTAGGTAAGACACCCATTGTCCCCTTTTTCCTAACATCTTTATAACCTACCTAGTTCATGTCCTTCTACAATTTACATTCTATAATAAAACATTAAAGATAAATTTCATTTAAACAGAAAAAGTCTCCACAAAAAGGTGAACAAGTGGTATTGCTGTGACACTAAACAGGCAATGGCAGACTAATAGTGAAGTAAACGCAAATGCTTTTATTTTATTTATTTATTTATTTTTGAGTTGGAGTCTCACTCTGTCGCCCAGACGGGAGTGCAGTGGCCGCTTCCGGCCACCACAGCCTCGACCTGCTGGGCTCCGGCGATCCTTCTGCCTCAGCCTTCCCAGTAGCCGGAATTACAGGCACGCGCTACCACACCCGGCTGATTTTTGATTTATTGTAGAGATGAGGTCTCGCTGCCCAGGCGGGTCTCGAACCCGCGGGCTCAGACAATTCACTCACCTCAGCCTCCCAAAGGCACGGGATTACAGGCTGAGCCACCAAGCCTGGCTGCAAATGCTTTTAGACTGCTCCTCCTATCACCTCCCAAACCTGTAACTCTGGCAAGACCCACCTTTCCCTAGATTTCTCCAGTTGTAAAACGAACATCTTAGCACCCATCTCTGAGTTGCTGTAAAAATAAAATACATGCTAAATTCTTGGTACAACACCTAGCATAGAGCAAGCACTTGATCATTGTTAGCTGATTCCTATACTAAAAAATTAGAGCCCTGATTCATTTTAGCATAGAATGGACATTGTAAAAAGAAAATCATTATTCAAATAAATATTATTATGCAGTTGCACTCCACTGTTCATTAAAATAGAAATAAGTTAGCTTTTTAAAAAATTTTCTCCATTTATACAGTGTTACCAAAACTCACTTATGCAACTCAAATAAGTTAGGGCTCAATTATTCACCTCATCACATATTTCACCATCAATTCCTTTAAATAACTTCTTTCAATACTTATAAAACCAAAATTAAACTTCCAAATTAAAAAAAAAAAGATTTTTAAACAACTTTTTCAGAAGTAGATTTTAGAAAGTGACACATACTTCTAATTATGATTCATTATAGGTATACCATCAAATGAATTAGCATATGTGGAAACATTAAATAAATACATCTCGCTGTATTCAGCTACAACTTTAATTCTACTTTTTTTCTTTTCTTTTTTTTGAAGCGTCTCACTCTGTTGCCCAAAGGCGGAATGCAATGGCATGCTCACAGCAACCACAGGCTTGACCTCCTGGACTCAGGTGATCCTTCTACCTCAGCCTTCCAAGTAACTGGAACCACAGGTGCACACCACCATGCCCAGCTAATTTTTTTATTTATTGTAGAGATGAGGTCTCACCAGGTGGCCCAGGCTGGCATTGAACCCCTGGACTCAGACAATTCTCTCCCTTCCACTTCCCAAAGAGCTGGGATTACAGGTGTGAGCCACCACACCTGATTAAGTCTACTTTTTTAAACCACAGTTAAACAGAACAATACACTGAAGAAAATTTGCACCGTCATATGACATCTTGGTTTAATCAGCAACAAAGATTTCATGGTCATGTATTTACTTTAATCACTAGATAAACAACCAGGTATGCCCCAAATACCTTACAGGGGTAGCCAAATTGTTGTAAAGTAAAACTACTTGGTGCTCAAGAGGCTTATCAGTGAGATGAGATTTTTATCTCATTTCATTGCTGCTTAGTTTAGCTAAGGAGATACAAACATTATTCCTATTATGTAACCAACTACCATCATTCAAATGGAACATCAAGAATGTTGGTTATTTCTCTTTGCCTGACTGCAGAGTTGGTAGCCCTTTCAAGCATCAACAAGCAGTAAAAAGTCGTGAACTAATAATTAAATAAAAGCATCTCAATCCCTCTTAAAATAAGAAATGGACAACATAATAGCAAAGTAAACACAGAGCAACCAATTTCAACTTCAATGTTTACTCTCCACATCATTACTGAACTTATTGGGTGACTGGAATTCCTCAAGGAGTTTCCAAGAAAACTATGATCAAGCTGAAAAATTTAGTAATATCTTTTACATGATTGTTTTTGAGCCATTTTACAGAAATGCAAAAGAGGAAAAGGAACAGGAAATAAAATTTTAAGGTCCAACTACCATGTGCTTTACACACACATGCAAAATGTGTTTCAATACTCTTTTATCAGCAAGGGAAAAGAGATTTTGAGAATTAAGTAACTCGTCCAAAATTATTCAATAAGAAAATGGCACATCCTTGATCTGGACCAATGTCTGTGTGACAAAGTCAGATCAGGTATGAGGAATGCTACTTTTCATAAAGTTTTGAAAAAATAATCTCTAAAGAAGGTCTTTTACATGGTATATACTAAAACATGCATATATCATTTGAATAGATGGATCACAGTAGTAAGTGACCAAGAATGAATTGCTTCGGAAAAGTTGCTTCATCTCTCATTGTCTCTTTCTTTGGTTTAGTTTTCTATGTGATTTGTTGGGACAGAGATAATAGTATCTCTCATGGTTGTTATAAGGACAAAATACTATAATATATTTAACATAGCATTTGACCTAGAATCTAATAAAGTCTTAATAAGTGATGGTCAATTTTTGAATTATTTCTCTTGTTCTCATATGCAGAACTAGAGTATTTACTCTCTGCTGGGTCATCAATTGAAAGATATCTGAGAAAGGCATTGGGTCTGTCTTATCTTTTGTCCTAAAGGAGATTGGCACTTAGTACGTGCTCAATAAATAATTACTGAATAAATAAATCACCTAAGAATTTTCTATTCATATTTATCTCAAGGTATGCATATTAATGGAGAGTAAAATATTAAGATATCCCTTTTGCTAATCTTTTCTTTTCCCACAATAATTCATTGATTCAAAAGTTTTCTGAAGACAGAAGCTGCCCGTAGGAAGTTCTACTTGGTTAAAAAGAGGAAAAAGAGATGTTTTGTGTATTGTGCAAAAAAAAAAAAAAAAAAAAACCAGGCAGACATATACCTACAAAATACCACAATTCAGTCTTTGCTCCATTTAAAAGTAAACTACCTCCAAACTCTAGAAAAATGTACAAATTCACTTGGACATGGTGGCTTACACCTGTAATCCTAGCACTTTGAGAAGCAGAGGCAAGAGGGTTGCCTAAGCCCATGGGTTCAAGACCAGCCTGGGCAACTTGGTGAGACCTAGTCTCTACAAAAATCAAAAAATTAGCTGGATGTGGTGGTATGCACCTGTGGTTCCAGCTACTTGGGAGGCTTGAGCAGAAGGATCACCTGGCTCAGCAGGTCAAGGCTGCGGTGGCCGTGAGCGTGCCACTACACTTCAGCCTGGGCAACAGAGACTCCAACTTTAAACAAAAATACAAATTCTCATTGTTCTCTGAAACTTTCCACCACAAGTTCACTTAGTTATCTGTCTTCTAAATATCACTCAAAAAGAAGAGCCAAGTCACTATTTACATGTTAGACTCTTTTTCTTATTTATTATTCAACTTGATAGGTTAATTTACCTTGTTGACATCTAGAGCATCTCTGTGCCAAAGAGCTAGTTTGGAGAAGAGCACACACTTAAATCACTTTTGCTACTGTGAGCTGATTTTGAAACTGAACTTGATTTGATCTCTGTGACAAGAAGGCAGGGTCAGAAGTGCATACTTTCCAAATGTTTAAGTAAAGCTGGAGAGCACGTATGAAAAACATAGGCTTTGAAATTAAACGAATCTAACATTAAAACCTGGCTCCATCCCTTACTTAATCTTTGTTAAGAAAACTGTATGAGAAACAGTTTCCTCCTTTATAAAAAAAAGGGATAAAACAGACTGGGCGCGGTAGCTCACACCTGCAATCCAGCACTTTGGGAGGACAAGATAGGAAAATTGCTTGAACCCAGTAGTTCAAGACCAGCCTGGGCAACATAGCGACACACTGTCTCCACAAAATTTTTTTTTAAATTAGCTGGGTGTCGTGGTGTGTGCCTGTAGTCTCAGCTACTTGGGAGGCCAAGGTGGAAGGCGCCTGAGCCCAGAAGGTCAAGGCTGTAGTGAGCTGTGATCGTGCCACTGCATTTTAGCCTGGGCATCAGAGTGAGACCCCCAACTCAATAAAAATTTAAAAAATTTTTTTAAAAAGAATAAAACAGAGCCACTACATGAGAAAGCGCTGCCATCATACTTGGTATTAATAATATCAATAAATGATAAAGATTATGATCTATTTTAAGCACTTTTCAAACAAAGCATTAGAACTACCATAGTTAAAGATCCATGCGAACTGTACTTCTCCAAATCATATCATTCCTTTTCACACAAACTGCTCTGACATAAAGAGAAGGAAAAAAGAAAGAAAACCACGAAAAAACAGGCAACTATGTGAAAAGACTCAAATTATCCACTGCATCCTCTTTGCAAAAAGTAAAACTTCTTAGATCATCAAAATCCTAACTATGGACAAAGCAATTATTGAAAACCCATTATGAAAAAAACAATGTGAGAAAGTGTTACTATAGGTAAAAGATGAACCAATCTTTCTCTAAGTTTATAGTTTTGTTAAAAAAAAAAAAAAAGCTGATAAACAAAACAAAAACAGAAGGTAAGGCATTCCCTGACAGAGTTAAGAGACAAAGTATTAATATGAAAGAGGAAGAAGAAATACAAGCTTCAAGGAGAAGGTGGAATTTGGAACTGGGCCTTGAAAAATATGTTGATTGCTCTGGGCAATGAGGTGGGCCAGAGGAATTCCACACTGAAGGAACACTAGGCAAAGGCAAGGAGGTGTGAAACTCCCCAGTATTCAGGAGAAGCTGTAGTTGGCCCCCCAGGTCTGAAAAGAATGTGAGTGGAAAGAAAGCTAGGACTAGGGCATCCATACATTCTTGATGCCTACTATAAAAGCTACCCTTTACCGTATAGGCAGCAGACTTTTGGGAAGGGAAGAGAAGCTTGATATGAATTGATCTTTCTTTTTTTTTTTTGATTTATTGTAGAGATGAGGTCTCACTGCCCAGGTGGGTCTCGAACCCACGGGCTCAGGCAATCCAGTCACCTCAGCCTCCCAAAGGCGTGGGATTACAGGCTGAGCCACCGAGCCGGCTATTCATTCCCCCATAATATCTGGAGAATTTGCACAACGGGGCCCAGTTTCTCCTGCAGCCTCACCTGCCCTGCCCAGTCCCTACGTTCTCCTCATGCTAGATTACTCCACATTCTCCAACACTTACTCTTCCATTTAGAATATCTCTTCCTTATCTGGTTTGGCAACTCCCATTGCATCCTTCACCTCCACTGTAAGACCTCTGATGCGCTCAGGCAGGCATTAGTAATCACTGAATGAGTCTCTACGGCATTTTCTACATACCTCTCCTGGAATAGGATCTGCCTGTCCTTCAAGATCAGCTCGAGTTTCCTCTTCCAGGAAGCCTGGAGCTTCCATAGCCATTCATGCTTGCCTTTATTACTGGTCTTGCCAAAGTTGGTAACACATCACTTGGCTATTTTACCTCCCAGTTATGAACTGCTTGTAAGTCACATCTAAATCTTAGTCATCATATGCCCACCACTTAATCCAGTTTCTGGCATAAAGTAATTTATCGATATGTTAAACAAATCAACATTTTTCCAGTTTCTCAAAAAATGATAAGGTTTCATGTAATTAATCAGAGTACTTTCATATCAATCTTTACCAATTGAAAGAAAATATCAATCCTTACTTTACTTGCACGTTCTAGTTATTTATAATGACAGGGTTTTTTTGTAAAACCAGAGAAATATGACAGAAGTGTTTTATTTCATTCAATATAACAGTGGGGTGCTAATAACTTAATCCTACACATATCCTTAACATGGACTTCTTGGTTTTCAATTATAGTAGGCTGTTATGCATCTGCCCACTTAAAAGGTACCAACTCTGAACAAGACTTAAAGTGTTTAACCGCATCATCTATACTAGAAATTTTTATGCCTTTCTTGACATCACCAATTACCTAAACCCATCAAAATCTGCAATACTTTTTACTCTCTAGACCATTCCTACCATTCCCCTGGAGGTCATCACTATCTAATATTCATATTGTATACTAATTCAGCTCTCACTTATTATAAAGCACTCTAATAATAATAGCTACTATGTATCTATTCTCTTACAATACAATTATTTTTATAGCAGCCCATATTACAGAAGAGAATATTGAGACATAGTTATATAAAAATATCTTACCCCAAATTACACTACTACTAAGGGGAGATTTTATTTTATATTACTCTAAAGCCTACACTCTATCTACCATACCAATGGTTCTCAGTCTTTCCCATGATCAGAATTAACTGCAGGGCTTATTAAACCAAATGGCTAGAATCTACCCTCAGATTTCCTAATTAAGTAGATCTGGAGTAGGTCTGAGAATGTGAGTTTCTACCAAGTTTTCAGCTAATCCTGACACTGCTATCAGGGACCACACTTTGATAGCCACTTCACAGTACCATAATAATAAACTACTTAGTTGAAGACATGGTTAATTCAATAGCCCTCAAGATGATTTGCTCTTTACAGAGGGCACCCATGGAGTAATACCTTCCTAAAGGTGAAATGTGATGTTCTGTGACAGAGAGATGAGACATCAGGAGAAGAAAATAATTCTGGAGACATATTCCTGAATGGAAAAATTCAATAAAATGGAAATACCAATTTCCTATAAATGTATATGGAAATTTAACGTAACTAATCCAATCTCATTACCAATTCTAAATGATAATTGTAAAAACAAATGCCTGAGAAGAGCCAAGAGAATTTTGAAAAAGAATGCTAAACATAGACCTTAACCTACTAAGATCATTAAAATATATTAGAAACCCACCTCAAATAAAATATTTTGGACTGATAGAAATGCAGAACAATCAATGGAGATGAGTGGAAAGTCTGGTAACAAACACATGTATAAAAATAACTTTAAAACATTATAAAGGTGCCATTTTGAATCAGTGCCAAAAGATCAATTGTTCAACAAATAACACGAGGCAATTTTTTAAACATTTAGACTCCATCTCATGCCTAAAAAGAATATGTGTCAGCTCGTTTCTGTCAAATATTTAATCTATGATAAATTTAAGATAAGGAAATATACAGTAGTAAAGACATATAAAGCGTGAGCATTTCCTTTCCAAGACAAAGGAAAATAAATGGAGTTGTTTCTCTAATGATACTGAAACTAGAATGCTACTAATGCTTCTATAAACAGGGCTGCATGATAAACGATAAAACTGGGGAAATATTTAGAATACAGAACATAAATTGTAAGTTTTACATATCAAGAACTGCTAGAAAATCAAGAATAGAAAAAACAAATACATAAACATAACAGAGAAAGAGCATATGGAGTGAATTTGTAAGAGAAAACAAAAATGTTTTAAGAGTTTCTCAAACATTATAAAAGAGTTTAAGGCCCTAAGAAATATTTTAAATAATAAGATATTTTCCCTGATCAGATTGGAAATCATCAAGGTTTCACAATGTGGAAAGTGATTTTTTTTTTTACACCAAACTATAAATTGAAAAAAATGCAATGAAGGCTCACTGGCTTCAGGAAATATGCCAAAGTGTCAAACACAAAGTGAATTTAAAGTAGAAAAAGAAACAATTGTTCAGAAACTTAATAGGTTTCTACTGTTTATAATCCCAAATCCAGGTTTTCACTGACTTTCACATAAAATAAGTCCTTGACTTACAAAGCTGGAAGACTTTTGAAGGTTTTTGCTTAGTTATTTCAGTGGGGTGGCTGTGGGGCAGGTGAGGAGGAATTGCTAGTTTTGCCGCTTGATTTTTTTTTCCTTTAACTTCATGAACTCTGATATTTTTCTCTATTCAGAAAAGTATATTGCAACGAGCAAATGCTGCTATTTTCAAAAATAAACAAGTACTGTCAAGAAACTGAATGATGCTTGACAAATCTTTAAAATTACCTAGTTCTCTGAAATTACAAAATAATAATGTATAGTAAGCATTCATACTGTTCAAATGATAGCTGGTTTCAGTAACAATAATTGCATTTATTAAAAAACATACCAGTTCAAAATATGAGCACACTCTAGTGGGCTACCCTCTTGCATGATCGTACCGTCTTCCTCCATGACTTTGAGGTTCTCACCAATTTTCAATAGCTTATGAGAAGTGGTATGGTAATCTGACTAGGAAGTCTTAAATAAGAAAAAATGCAGCTGTCTGATTTATAATTAAAGTAATAATCTGTCTTGCTTCAGAAATAACATTAACAAGTTTTAATTAGATGAGTATCCATGTGGAAATGAATCTGATGTGGTGTGAAGATGGCACCACAAAGCTCAATGAGAAAGAACACCTTCATGCAGATCTCATCTGACTCTGCATACCCTAAAAAAATTTGCATTGTCAAGAAACCAAAGATTGTTGAAAACTTAGAAAGAAAATGTATAACCTATTCAAACAGAATCACTTTATTTCAAGACATATATTATCAACAATCAGTAAGTAGTTTTCATCTTACATATTTTTGTAATGTAGATAAATTGTTTGTAGTTTACAGATGTGCAAATTATGTTACTAGAAGACCACATATTGAGTACAAAGAATAAAACCCTGGCCATGGACCTGGGAGGCACAAAATAAAATCTATCTTCTTACACAAAAGGACTGACTGTCATGTAGACTCAGAGATAAGGTCTTTTCATTAGGAACCATTGACAACAATAAAGTCCAGGGAAAGAATATATTTGGTTATTTGGTTGTTTTCTTTCCAAGAGAAATAGTGAGTAAAGTTTCATAATATACACATTGTGTGCTCACTATCTCCACATCTTACCAAGTAGAGCCTTTTCTAATGATTCTTAACAGCTGGAAAACCTGCTTACAGAGAATTACATTCCATGAATTAATAAGCTACAAAATGACCTTATTTATATTTGAGAAACAATGATCCTAAACTAAATATCAACTACTAAATTACTGAATAGAAAAAAGCCAGGCGGTAAATCAATCTTGTGATTTTTCATAGGGCTGATGATGTTCAAAGCTTTTCATAACTTAGCCATAAACATTTAATTGTTAAATGAAAATCACAAGGAGTCATATTACTTTGTCAATATTTCATAGCTTTATATATAAATACTTATACTTAATACCCATGAGTTTATGGGATGGATAGGATACCCTCACTTTCATATGGAAAACAAAAATAAAAATAAAAGCACAGACACAAAGGGATTAATTTGTTCAAAGTTTCATAAATGTTCAATGCTTGAGTCAAGATTCAGCAACAGGTCTGCCTAAAATGTCACACCTGTGTCCCTTACACTAGGGGTTCCCAACTGTTGGGGTGATGGACAGCTAGGAACTGAGCCACCCAACAGGAGGTTGGGGGGTGCGTGAGCAGAGCTCCATCTTCTGTCAGATCAGTGGAGACATTAGATTCACATAGGAGTGTGAATCCTATTGTGAACTGCACATGTGAGGGATCTAGGTTGCATGCTCCTTATGAGAATCTAATGTCTGATAATCCCCCCTTCCCACTCCTAGTCTGTAGAAAAATTGTCTTCCATGAAACTGGTCCCTTATGTCAGTAAAGGTTGGGGATCACTGCCTTAGTCTTTTACCAGCATCTCCTGAATGTTACTTCACATAAATAAGTTCCAAGTTTTAGGCAACAAAAGTGACTGCTAGAGTCTGATCAGATGAATAATAACCTTCACTGTTGCCTGATGTCAAACTGGCAGCTATGCCCCTGTGCCTGCTGAGCTGGGAGTTCTGGGAGCCCCATGTAGAGAAGGAAGAGACCATAGCCAACCCTCTTGCTGCCATAGCAATGATCCTCACATGCCTCCGGTTGTTGGATATTCCCTTTTGGAATTTTCCCATGGCACCTTGCTGGTCCTTGCAATCTACGGCCCCTGGTGAGGGTAGTATTCTCCAGTCTTGCCATTAATAATCTCAAGCTGGGAAAGGCAATTGTGATAACCTGGTTCTGGCTAAGAGAAGTCAATGCTAACTTCCCAGAGTCTAGTAAAAAGTACTGATCTAGGGGGAAGACATATACACACTCACAGATTCTATACTTGTGCAAACTTTCTGAAAGGGCTAATTAAGACATCTTTGGAACCACATATAGTTTCATTCAAGGCACACACACACAAAAGTATTTGAAACGTCATAGTAATTGGCATTTCAGAGATTTGGACTTTCCTTACTTTAAAACAGAGAGAGTATTGTTTACACTGCCTTGGAGGTTGTTCAAAGATGTGTATTTTTAATAAGATTGAATCATGTTTTCATCCAGGCAAAGATATTTTATTCCTTAAGTATAATTTCCATATACTCTATAGTATTTTTTTCAATACACTTGGCTGCTAGTAACCAGTTCAGTATCTGACACACAGTCAGCATTCAATAAGTAGGCTAATTTTTTAAAAATCAATAAATTGCTAATTCAACCAGGAGGAGTTCTTATTCTTATTACAATGGGTTATCTATTAAATAGCTTAAAACACAATCCTCTCCAACTAGTCGAAGTTTAAACATTCCTCTCAAATCCATCCCTGTCCACAGACCCAGCTTTTTAACCCTTCAAAAGAGACTAAGAGCTCCCAGCCCTCTTACCCTCCCCTTTACCACAGCAAAGATTAATAACCAGAACTCCTCAGGTGTCCAGGTTTCTCCAGTACAGCCTGGAGATCACAGGCTATACTATTGAAGGAATGCAGACCTCTGAACCAAGTAGGCAATTACACACACAGACATCTAAGTTTCCAACCCACTCTCATAGCTGATTAGTACTGTTTCCCCCAAGAAAGTCCCGTCTTTGGCAGTCTCTCCTAATGGCAAATCACAGGACCATCACACAAAAATTTCTTTGAAACTTGTAACAGTGAGAAAGGAGAAAGGAAGAAACCAGATAAGCAGACAGATTAGCGCAGGTGCCAGTAAAAACTTCCACTGCAAGCCCCGCGGACTAGAGTGAACACACTGATTTTCAGGTCCAGGCACTTCCCCTTTTTACGCTTCCTCTTGATTGGCCCTTTCCAACACTCTCCAATTACTGCATTTCAGTCCCAGCATGGTGCCTCTCTCTGATTGGTGCTACCACCAACCAATCAACACACTCTCAAGATATACAAACCCCTGACTGCAGAGGCACATGGCAACCCTCTTTTGGGTCCCCATCAGCTGCCAGGAGTTTTCCTGTCTTCTAATAAATTGCTACTTACTCTCCACATTCCTCATTCTACCTGGGCATGAGATAAGAACCTGGAACTGCTGAACTAGACTGAGCTGCACACGCCAGACTGAAGAGCTGGACCCACTGAGCTGAAAGAGCTTCAACACTCCTTGGAGACCTGGCTGGCCAGCCCACTGAGCTAACAGAGCTATAGCATTTCTCAGGGGCTGGCTTGCCTACTCCCGAACTAAGAGAGCTGTAACGCTCCTTGGGGGCTCCACAGTTGTTGGCATCCCCTAGTTCTCAGGTACCCACTGTGTTGCCCTATCCAGACACCATCAAATCCCCAGCCACTATATGACCAAGGGCTGACAGTGCAGCGTTGGGAACTGCAACATCCCTAGGGGTCCCAGCTCACCATCTAGAAGACAAAAAAAAAAAAAAACCCAAAACAACGTAACAATAGCTTGTCCAGTTTCTAGCTGTGTAACAAACCCAGGGATTGGTTTTCTCACTGCTGCAGGCTTTTCAGTCTTTCGGTTCTGGAATCGCCTTCACTTAAACCTAAAACTCATATTCTTTTTCACATTTAATGATTTCATTGGAAACAGCCCAAATGCTCAGCAGGTGAAAAGTTAAAAAAAAATTACACAGACACACACACAGGGTTTGTTATGCAACTATATTTTTAAAAAAAAATTTTTTTTTTTTGGAGTTGGAGTCTCTCTGACACCCAGATTGCAGTGCAGTGGCACAATCACAGCTCACTGTAGCCCCGACCTCCTGGGCTCAGGTGATCCTTCTTCCTCACCCTTCCAAGTAGCTGGCACTAAAGGCAAGCATCACTGTGCCCAGCTAATTTTTTTTTTTTTTTGTAGAGATGAGGTCTCACTGTGTTGCCTAGGCTGATTTCAAACTCCTGGGTTCAAGCAATCCTCCCACCTCAGCCTCCCCGAGAGCTGGAATTATAGGAGTGAGCCACCACACTTGGTCTCAAAAAGCATTTCTTTTTTTTTTTTTTTTTTTGAGTCAGAGTCTCACTCTGTCACACAGGCTGGAGTGCAGTGGCATGCTCACAGCCACCACAGCCTTGACCTGCTGGGCTCAGGTGATTCTACCACCTCAGCCTTCCAAGAACCATGCCCAGCTAATTTTTTTGATTTATTGTATAGATGAAGTTTCACCATGTTACCCAGGTTGGTCTCAAACCTGTAGGCTCAGGCAATCCTCTCACCTCTGCTTCCCAAAGTGCTGAGATTACAGGCGTGAGCCACCACACCTGACTCAAAAAACATTTTTAAATAAGTTTTAAGTAACTGAAACAACCTACAGAAAAGAAATATAAAAACAGTATATGTGTATCCACAGTATTACCTAAACTATATCTGAAAGAACATTAATTACAAGAAATAAATCCATGTTGTCCTAATAAACTGGAAAAAATGTTACCTTTTAAGTGTTCATTTTGGAAGCCCATTAGGCATATTTGCATAGTAAAATATCTGGGAAGACCTTTAAAAGAAGAAAACAGTTTAACTTTACTTAACACACAATTTCCCAGAGTTATCTGACCATGGAAGTTGTTTTTACAGAAAACATGCTAACATGTAACCATGAGCGTGCCACTGCACTCCAGGCTGGATAACAGTGAGACTCTGACTCAAAAAAAAAAAAGTATCTTAATCAGAACACACTTTGGGAAATGTTACAATGCAAGTCAATTACATTATTATCTCTAGGTGGCATAGATAAGTTTTGCTTTTCTTTACATATTCCTATTGTTTTCAAATATTCTGTGATAAGCATGTTAATTTTGTAATCAGAAATTACTAAATAAAAACAGCAAAAAATATGTTTGGTCTCATTTACGATCACTCCTACTGTTATTTATCATGTTGACTTTGTCACCTCTGGCAGTTTTCAGAGGCAGAATACAAAGAGGTCAAGCAAGTGGACTTCAAATGACATGTGGGTCCCACTGCCTGACTTTCCTCTTCTGTAAAATTGGGATAACAATTACATCTGCTGGATGTGGGTCAGACATATCTATTAAATGCAGCAGCATGTCATGAATTAAGCATAGTAACTGATGAATCATCATTCAACAAATGCTCTTACTTGTATGACCAGAGTCATATAAGCCACCAGCCACTGTTCTTCAGTGACTCTGAGTCTTTTAATTTGTGAGAATTTGAATAAGTTTACAAATGTTTGTTCAATCTCTGAAGCAATTAAGTTTCCATATTATTTTACATACTATCTTATGAAACACATTTATTTAAAGGTAAATTTATTAGGAACACCCTAATGCTTAAGAAACTTTCCAAGGGCAATCCCTTCGAGTCCCCTCCCACTGTGGGAGCTTTTCTGTCTTCTTAGTAAATCCTGCTTTAAAAAAAAAAAAAAAAGAAAGACACTTTTCAAGTGCCAAGTTTAGGCAAGGGTATAACTCTTTCTACCTGAAAATTTCCATTATATTTATTTTTAAAAATAAATCTTAATTATGTTAAAGTTTTGATTGAGTTTTTCTTTTTTGACATCAAAACTTACCTGCAGAATAATTAAAAATATTTCTGTATTACAAAAAAAAGTAAACTGAAAAAATACAAATTCATAAATAAACCTTTTAACTGTATCTCCATTATTAAAGGCTTTTAGTCAAGGGTGTGCAAGGTTAATTTTCAGACAATGCCATTATACTGCCACCAGAGCTGAAAGAGTTACAGCTTTAAACAACCTGAGACAAATGCTACCCACTTTCATTCCCTGTACTAAACGATATAGTCACCGTCGTCCTGAAGGACAGTTCAGAGATCTAGATTCCTCCTGCTCTTATCAATACCTAAAGTCAGCTTCTAAAGTGAATTTTACAGCATTTATGGTAAAGTACAATGCCTCAATTTCTTATTTACAGGAGATAAAAGATCTGATTTTAATCTATGTGTAAGAATGTTTTTCTTCAATAAATAACCTATGATTAAAATGGTGTCTCAGGTTCCCATTCCTCCCTCTTTCGAATAATTATGCTCTTGTATATGACTTTACAATAGAAAATGTTCAGTCACAGCTTATCAGTCTTAACAAAACCAAAGAAATGCATTTAGAGTTACTCTCATCTTACATAGGAGAAAAGTAAAATATTAAAAGGTAAGGCAATTCCCACAATGGTGAAGTGAGGAAACAACCAGAATTACAGTCACCTTGGTAGCATTTTCCTAATCTCAGAGGGGGACATTTTTCTCCTCTAAAGGGGAATGTGATTTTCATTAAGATTAGTACACATTTTGTATTCAGCGTGCCAAGAACAAGTTCCCTGCATCTGGCACAGGAACTTTCACAGTGGACTTATGAACCTTCCAGCTAACCCCATCCTCCACTTCCTGGGAGAGGCAAATAAAAACAGGGCGTGTCCTACCCCTCATTGGTTTCAAATTACTACAATAATGACACCAGAATTACAATACACTGTTTTCTAACAATGTGGAGAATATTAAATATTTAACAAACATAACCGAATGCCTGATATATGCCAGTGTTATTTCCACACTTTCATTCGGCATTATTATCCTCTTCTACCATAGAGGAAACCAACTCAGGGAGGGGAAAAAAAGTTCCTAAGCCAGCAAGTGGAAGAGCACAGATTCAAGTCCAGGTCTTCCGTCTCCAAGCCCACTCTACAACAGCTGCCTGCCAAGTGCTATCTGACTTCTGGCTGGACCAGTTTTATTTGAAACTGAACCAATGCTGTTAAATGCCAGAAAGCCAAGTGCACTGGTTCATTGCATCAGCCAACTGTAAGGCAGCCTGCAGAGTTCAATGGAGAGTAGGCTTACTTAAAATGCTTTGTGGAATGCTGGATCATGTTCAATTATCATTTCTTTAAGTGTTTTAATGATGAATTCATTAGAAATTCATCTTATTTTGGGACACTATAAAATGCCAATTTGTTGGCAAAAAAAATTCCTGGAAAAAAATAAATGGGCAAACTGTTTTCCACTATAATATTTGCAGCCTTGTAACCATCTGGCAGTGTAACACCCAAAAACACTGGGAAGAAGGAACATTCATACTGATTTTTCCTTCCTATGTGCCCATTTGACAATTTAATTTCTTGCACTAATGATACCTCTAAATGTACATCTCTTCTTTTATGAGCTAGAAGAAAACACCCTTTATTATTTGGTCTTACTCTTCAGCCCATTATTGCTCACATCAAACAAAACTCCTGTTCTATCAACAGAAGTCTTGAATCAAAATAGCAAGGCTGTTGACAACTTAGATTTCAGAGTAGTAACACAAATGAGTATGGATTCTTATGCACTAATTAATCACACAATTAATGGCTAATTATTTTACTCTCAAAACTGATCATCTATTCTATAAGTCAGTGTTATTCAGCTATCATTATTTAAATAGGAAAATTTAGGCTATAAACAATAAATATAGCCTATATGTCCTGTTAAGCAACCCTGCCCATGATGCCAAATGTTTTTCTTTTCTCTAGATATAAGATAAGAACAACATTACTCAGAATATTCACTTATATAATACTGCTAATGAAATGCATATTTCTTTTATTTAAAAAAAAAAAAAAAACCACAGCAGGAAATAACACTAAAAGAGAATCTCAAACCAAGAATGGAATTTTATAATAGAGTGCTGAAAGATTTAAAACAGTAGTTTGAGTGGTGTGACATTTGATGGTGTCTTAGCAACAGTTTCATCAGTTAATGGCTATAAAAATATTAAATACTCGGTTCAATACTTTGCATAACTGAACTTCTATCACTCCCATGGACAAGTAATGTTGTGTCTCCATCTCCAACAATGACCTCTAGCTCAAATCCACATATATTCAAATAATACCTATCTAATAACTGATTATGTTTCTAGATATATGCAGGAAATTAAATTAAATCCTACAATATATGCAAAAGAAGCAATCAAGAATATGGCCTTTTCCTTTTAGGTTTTAACAACAGATTGCAAACTACATAAAGGATGCTAAAATGATCATGTAAGAGCAAAAGGTGGGGAGAGGAACAAATCTAAATATCTATCAGTAGGAGACAGGTTATATAAATTACGACTGATGGGCTGGGCACAGTGGCTCAAGCCTGTAATCCAGCTCTTTGGGAGGCCAAGGTGAGAGGACTGCCTAAGCTCAAGGGTTTGAGACCAGCCTGGGCAATTTGGCGAGACCTCACCTCTACAATAAATTAAAAAATTAGCCAGGCATGGTTGTGCATGCCTGTAGTTCCAGGTACTTGGAAGGCTTAAGTGGAAATATCACCTGAGCCCAGCAGGTCAAGGCTGCGGTGGCCGTGAGCATGCCACAGTACTCCAACTTAGGCAACAGAGACTCCAACACAAAAAAAATGAATAAATAAATAAGTTATGATTGATGCCTACAAAGATACAATACACTGCTAGAAAAAAAAAAAGCCTTCATGTAATGAAATAATTACTAATATAGATTAAGTAAAAAAAAAAAAAGCAAGGTAAAAAGAAGCATCAATTGTATATAAAGGAGGGGAAAACAATAAACATACACATATCCACTTGCTCATGAGTACAAAGAGATGACCCATATGGTAGCCAACAGCTACATGAGGTTCTTGAGCACTTGAGATGTGGCTAGTGTGACTAAGAAACTGACATCTTAATTCAGTTAACATACATTTCCAAACTGATTTAGTATAAAATATTTTTCTGTTAAAGACAACTTTATTGTTTTGAAGATTTAGAATCACGTTAAACACCGAGTCAAGTAATATATTATTTAAATTAATTTTTAATGCAGCTCCTAGAAAATTCAAAATTGCATTTGTGGCTTAAATTTCTATTGGGCAGTGTTCGTATACAGTATCTTACCAAAATTCAAAAGAACTAGTAACACTGCTTGCCCTGGGGAGAAAACTTGGGACAGGAACCTAGGTACTGGAAAGAGATGTCTCACTGTTATCATTTTTCTCTTTTGATTTTTGTAGCATTTGAATATACTGCTTACTATCAAAATAATGAATGGAAAAATCATGTGACCCATAAGCACCACTGTAAGTAATTATTGTCATCAGTATAACTATCCACTTAGTTTTGGATGAAATCTTTTCCCCAAAATCATATGGTACTTTTGAAGAAGTTGTATACAAACCTTAGGGAGAAAACACTGCCTAATAATCTAAGATCACAGAAATGCCCCATAAGCCCCAGAATTACAAAGTGAACAGAGCGATCGGAGCCCTCAAACCTCAAGCTGCTTGTTTAGTGGCAGCACAGCCCAACATAAGCAAAGCTGGCATTTCATCAGAAACTGTCCTCCTCATCAACAAGGGTACCTGCATAATCAATGTTTGTATACCTAAACCTGAACTGTACCCCACATCTTTAAAATAAAATTAAAAAATAAATAAATTGTACTGTTTTTCATTTTTGCATTCACTGAACATATTTTGCTTGTTTTTCTCATTTCATTCTTTATCTACATCCCCAAATAAAAATGTAGCTATCCTTACATTTCCATTCAGCAAAGCATGCATCTACTTTGCTGAGAAAATTATTTTCTTCACAACCCTACTAAGTTTAATTTTTTTTCATGAAGCAGTAGAGTAAAATATATGCAGATCATAAAGGGCTCAAGGAAAGGGAGGAAGTATTATATACAAAACTGGAATAGACAATGTATTTAAATATAAAATGAAAAATCGATTTGTATATGAACAGGGTATTACCAAAAATCTCCCAAATTTCCCCATTTTATTTTGAAAATAAACACAAATTTTTTTTTGAGGTAGCCAGTTTTAGCATTTAAAATGTATATATCAACGAAAACTATTTGTCTTTAGCAATGCTAAATTTAAGAAGCTGGTTCTCTAAGATAAGAAACAAAAATGTCTCTCCTTTTCTCACTCATCCGTCACTTCCATAACAACGTTTGATATAGATTCACATCAGTACATATCATTCTGAGGAAAGAGTCCTAGGGCCACATAGATAATATGTGCAAAGCCATCCACAATGACTAAGCACCTGAGCTGCAACCCGTGGGATAGTTGCCTCAGTTGGTAAAAGATGTTGAGGATGGAATTAAATCATTTTCACTGTAATACTGTCTGCTTGCCTAAATGGTGTAGGCTTTCAGTACATTACATCATTTCTTTTTCTTTTTTTTTTTTTCTTTTTTAGTTGAAGTCTGACTCTGTTGTCCAGACTTGAGTGCAGTGACACACTCACAGCCACCACAGCCTTGACCTGCTGGGATCAGGTGATCCTTCTGCCACAGCCTTCCAAGTAGCTGGAACTACAGGTGTGTGCTAATTTTCTTTTTTTGAAAGCAGGATTTATTAAGAGGACAGAAAAGCTTCCAGGAGGGGACCTGAAGGGGTTGCCCTAACTTTTTTAATTTATTGTACAGATGAGGTCTTGCCAAGAAACCCAGGCTAGTCTCAAACCTCTGAGCATAGGCAATCTTCTTACCTCAGCCTCCCAAAGTGCTTGGATTACAGGTGTGAACCACCTCACCTGGCCCAGTACATCATTTCTTAGTGCCCTAAGGCTATTCCTTTAACACCACTAGCAATTTAGAGTATCTTCATGTTCAAACCATTTCAATTCTCTGTGGGATTCCAAAAACCTGGTCTCCACATTCTCTAAGTTTTATATAACGAAACTGAATGTCCCAAATCCATGACATTCAAATCCCCCATTTATGCCAATTATAATTTTATGTGCTTAATATCTGGGAGAATACAAAAAAGGAGATTTGGGATCCCCAAAAATGTAGCAAATATTCATTCTATACCTCTGGATAACTAATTCAAGCATGCATAGTGTCCTAAATATGATACACAAAAATGTAAAAATCCCAAAGTGTTATACCCCAAAATTGCATATGAAACCTTGAATTTGATTAGAGCAGTCTAAAAATGTCCTAAATAAACTCAAGGCTATACTACTTATAACCCCAGAACTAAGTAAGTGTTAGAAATTTGTTCCTAGACGCCACAAGAACACCAGCACAAACTTCGGGACCACATTTTCTTAGTATCACCTAAGAGTGATTTCCTTTATATTTCTACATACATATAGGATCACAAAGAGAAAGTGTGAATTACTATTGAACATTATTCCTTTTAGACCAGATTGTATTTCAGAAACTACAGAAGTTGGAATAGGTTCTACATATAAGATTTGTTCCAATTAAAATGGGAGAGGGAAAATGAGTATTTCTCCTTTCAGATCATTAGTGTAAGATATTTTTCATTCAAACACATTCACATCTCACTTTACTAGAGGGAGAAAAAAAGGTTCATAGGTAATAAACTATCACAATAAAACTTACCCTCTTTTAGAGAAAGAGAAAACTGAAAACAAAAGACTGGCAGGATCACAACATAAAAACTTAAAATTTCTTTCACCTGCTGACATTTTTCTCTACCACTTGCAGCTTCACTCTCCTAAAGCACAACAAAAAATGTTTTAATACTTTAAGCTAAAGCATCATGCTGCTGTCTGGAAGTGGGAACAATACATCTTACACAGGAGCAAGACGCAGGAAGAACCCACTCTCAGTCTGGTAGGACACTTTGCTCAGGAGTTTTGCCACCAATTACAACTGAATCATGGGCCATAGACCAGGAAATACAGAACTGTCCTATAAGACATTGACCCTGTCTCTCTCCTAATTATATACAGGCAGTAACTATCAGGAATAAAAGAACAAGAGAGAAACAAAGGGTTGCTGCTCCCTCTGACATTGCTTTCTGTATAACTTACATCTACTTTAGCACAAGGGAGAAAATAAATTCAATGGCTCCTGTAATTATCTTGACTACTGTTGACTCAATCGGCTTAGAAACTCTGGCACATCCATCAGGACGGGGAATGGTAGGGTAGTAGTCATTTTCACATTTTGCAACTCAATTTCCTGTTTTTCCAGGCATCTGAACTGATACACAACTGTAGCAGCTGTTAAAACTTTGGCTCCTGCCACCAATACTCCCCTTGGGCTCATCTAATACTTTCTTGCTTCCATTTCTCCAAAAATAATAGCATGTATACAAAGGCAGATTAGAGAGATGGAAATCCTCAAGGACTGGCGATAAGTGTCTCACCAAGTATCACTGTCTTTACTTCCCTACAAATATATCTTGTTGTAAGTACAGAAGCTGTGATGTTAGGTTATAAATGAAATGGTGCATTTAATTTTTTAAAAATACACCAGAAGGGCAGGCACGGTGGCTCAAGCCTGTAATCCCAGCACTTAGCAAGGCTGAGGTGAGAGGACTGCTTGAGTCCAGGGGTTCGAGACCAGTGTGGGCAACTTGGGGAGACACTGTCTCTAAAAAAAATCAAAAAATTAGCCAGGCATGATGATGTGTGCCTATAGTTCCAGCTACTTTGAAGGCTGAGGGGGAAGGATCATCAGCATCCAGCAGGTCAAGGCTGCGGTGGTCTTAAGCAGTGTGCCACTGCACTCCAGCCTGGGCAACAGAGTGAGACTCCAACTCAAAAAAAAAAAAAAACCACCAGAATGCTTACCAATTAGGTATTAACTCCTCAAATTAATCACATTGAGAATGTAATTTTTGGAACGATTGATATCATTTTAAAGACATATTCTGATACCTTTGGCATTCAATTCTATTTAAAGCCAAACTTCACACCATATAAAAAAAATCAGAATCACTATTTTGTAGGTATAACCATATTTTGAACCCAAACTATTATAACTCTGGTTCTTATTCAACCATATTTCAGTGGCTTGCTTTTGAAACACTTTGGCTATTTTCAAAATTCAAATCCCCCCAAAATACAACATTTTCATACTCTTAAATATGGCCAAAGGAATTTTCTGAGTCTGAGGTAATTACAAATAAAAAATTTCTGTCCTATTAACCCATACTTTAAAAAATTGTTTATATTATACCTAAAGCTCTGATTTCAATAGAGAAATCCAGGAAGGATCAAGGATAACTAGAGAAAATTACAATGATGGATTCAGGAGGAAATTCTTATCCCCACTCACCCAGCACCTCCACTCTCACTTCCTTGAAGCCACAGAGTTGAAAGCCTAACAGAAACTACATTTTTTTCTAGAAGAGTAGACAAAGTTAAGAAACTGACCCAATTCTGTAGTGGCAATGCTTCTCTCCCACTAAATTCCTGAAGGTCTGTCTCTGGGGACAAATGTCCTTGGGGACACATTTATAGGGAAAGGCACAGATGTAATCAGGATATTCCCAACACCAGGCACCACAAATATAAAACACAGATGTTCAAGCAGGATATTCCCAACACCAGGCACCACAAGAATAAGGCACAGATATGTTCAGGATATTCCCAACAAGAGGCACCAGAAGCATTAGAGAATCAAATAGCTTAATTTATCCCCTATGAAACTTGGCAATTTTAATGTTTGCAAAGTTGTCACTGTTGTTGAGTTGGAATCTCCCTCTACCATCTAGGCTGAAGTGCAGTGGCATGATCATGGCAACCACAGCCTCAACCTGCTGGGCCCAGGTGATGTTTCCACCTAAGCCTTCTAAGTTACTGGGACTACAGGCTTGTGCCACCACACCCAGCTAATTTTGTTTGTTTTATTATAGAGACTGAGGTCTCACCATGTTGCCCAGGCTGGTCTTGAACTCCTGGGCTCAGGCAATCTTCTCGCCTTGGCCTCCCAAAATCCTGGGATTACAGGCATAAGCCACCACACCCAGCTAGTCTTTGTAAAGCTTTGTAACTATTTAAAATGTATTAAAAGCTACAAGTAGAACTGTTTTCAACTTTCTGTGAAACGAGCATAAGAGACTATCTCTCCTGCCTTTGCATTCCTTGTTGCCTTAATAACTAAGATGCTTATTCATATTACAGCATTTTCTTTGTCAAAATGCTCCAAAATCCAACTTCGCAGATTTTTTATGTCAAAGTCAGTAGTTTCAAAATATTTAAATTTGATAAATAGCACTGGGAACTTAAACTATATGAAAAATATAACCCAACCTGAGTTCAGCATTTTTCTAAAGACTAGCCAGTCTTTAAGAGTCTTTTCCAAGGGATTCATTCCTTAGATATGAAGTTTGTATGCAAAACTGGAGACATTTGGCCCTTTATAAATAGTCATGGGAAACTTCTTTCTCCCATACTTTTAGTTTGTTTTTACTGTAACAGATGGGGAAAAAATTTAGCAAAGCAAAGTCATAAAAAAAGTCTCATAACAACTATCATACTAATATTAGAGCACTAAAAGCTTGAGGATATGAAGTATCTTTAAAAAAGCAAAAATGGGCCAGGCGCAGTGGCTCATGCTTATAATCTCAGCAATTTGAGAGGCCAAGGTGAGAGGACTGCCTGACCCTATGGGGTTCAAGAACAGCCTGGGCAAAGGCAAGACCTCATTCCTACAACAAATCCAAAAATCAGATGTGGAGGTAATTCCAACTACTTGGAAGGCTGAGGCAGAAGTATTGCCTGAGCCCAGCAGGTCAAGGCTACAGTGGCCGTGAGTATGCCACTGCACTCCAGCCTGAGCAGCAGAGTGAGATTCTGACTCACAAAAAATAAAGCAAAAATACTTGCTATAAATTACAAGGACAGTTTGGCTTAACTTGTAAAATCGGTTTAGAATAAAAAACTTGATAGAAACTCCTTCCACCTTTGGTCCGTATCTTTCTGAGCATATTTGTTTCTAAACTTCTTTCTTTATTTATTTATTGTAATTTATTTATTTATTTTTTTTTTGAGTTGGAATCTCACTCTGTCACCCAGACTGGAGTGCAGTGGCCGCTCCCAGCCACCGCAGCCTCGACTCACCGGGTTCCGGTGATCCTTCCGCCTCAGGCTTCGAAGTAGCTGGAACTACAGGCGTGCGCTACCACGCCCGGTTCATATTTTGATTTATTGTAGAGATGAGGTCTCGCCAAGTTGCCCAGGCAGGTCTCGAAGCCGCGGGCTCAGGCAATCCACTCACCTAGGCCTCCCAAAGTGCTGGGATTACAAGCTGAGCCACCGAGCCCGGTCTTGTTTCTAAACTTCTTAACCATATCAGTAAGTTTTCATGAAAGTTTCTCCAGCACAGAAGTCTAGACTTTTCTTTAAAATATATTCCAGGCCATGTGCGGTGGCTTACACTTATAATACCAGCACTTTGAGAGGCTGAGGAGGAAGGATGGCCTGAGCATGGGTTTGAGACCAGCCTGGGCAACTTGGCAACACCTCATCTCTACAATAAATCAAAATATTAGCCGGGCATGGTGGCCCATGCCTGTAGTTCCAGTTAATTGGAAGACTAAGGTGGAAGGATCACCTGAGCCCAACAGGTCGGCACTATAGCCTGGGTGAAAGAGTGAAACTCCAACTCAAAAAAATAAAATAAAATAAAATATATTCCAATATCTTATAAATGTTAAAATTCTAGGCAGGGCATGGTGGCTTAGCCTGTAATCCCAGCACTTTGGGAGGCAAAAGTGAGAGGATTGCCTGAGCCTGGGAGTTCGAGACCAGCCCAGGAAACTTGGTGAGACCTTGTCTCTATAATAAATCACAAAATCTAGCTGGGTGTTGTGGTATGCATCTGTAGTTCCAGCTACTTAGAAGGCTGAGGTAGAAGGATCACCTGAGCCTAGCAGGTCAAGGCTGCAGTGACTGTGAGTGTGCCACTGCACTCCAGCTTGGGTGACAGAGTGAGACTCCAACTCAAAAAAAAAAAAAAAATCTAAAATATTTGCCGCAAGGCCAAGCCTAGTCTTCACATGAAAAAGAAATCAACCACCAATCACCATTCTGCAAAATCCCTTATTAAAATATATATTTTACTTCACAAATTATAAATCATTTTGTTCCAAATGACATTTAAGTTCAATAGTTATAAGTCTCCTGTACTAAATTTTTAAAAAGTTTTTTTAGAAAGTAGGATTTATTGAGAGGACAGAAAAGTTCCCACAGTGGGAGGGGACCTGAAGGGGTTGCCCCAAAATAAAATTGTAATGAAGTATCATTACTGCATTTACTGATTTCATAAGTCGGGCCAGGAGTCAGCAAACTTTCTCTATAGAACCACAGGGTAAATATTTTTAGCTTTTCAGGTCATATGGTCTTTATCTGGACTACTTAACTGTAATGTAAAAGCAGCTGCAGATTGTATGCAAATGAGTAGATGTGGCTTTTTCCAATAAAACTCCACAGACACAGGTGGAGGATAAGAGTTTAGTATTCAGAATCTATAGAGAACTAAAACTCAACATCAAGAACAACAACCAAAAAAAACAGATTCAAAAATGTGGGCAGAGGACTTGAACAGATGTTTCTCCAAAGATATACAAATAACCAATAAAAAGATGCTGAAATCACTAATCAAACCCACAATGAGATACCGCCTCACACCCATTAGGAAGGCTACTATCAGGGGGAGAGAGAAGACACTAGAAAATAATAGTTGTCTCCAGGTGTGGTGGCTCATGCCTATAATCCCAGCAGTTTGGGAGGCCTAGGTGAGAGGATTACCTGAGCCCATGGATTTGAGACCAGCCTGGGCAACTTGGCGAGATCTCATCTCTACAATAAATAAAAAAGAAAGCTAGCCCATGCATGGTGGTGCATGCCTGTAGTTCCAGCTATTTGGAAGGCTGAGGCAGAAGGATTGCCTGAGCCCAGCAGGTCGAGGCTGCAGTGACCATGAGCGTGCCACTGGACAACAGAGTGAGACTGCGACTCAGAAAAAAAAAAAAGATAAAGAAAGAAAAGAAAATAATATTGTCAAGGTGAAATTGGAACTCTGTGCACTGTTGGTAGGAAGGCAAAATGATACAACCACTGTGAAAAACAGTATGGCAGTTTCTCAAACATTAAAAATAAAATTACATGCAGGGCATGTTGGCTCAAGCCTGTAAACCCAGCACTGTGGAAGGCTGAAGTGAGAGGATTGCCTGAATCCAACAATTCGAGACCAACCCGGGCAACTTGGTGAGATCTCATTTCTACAATAAATCAAAAAATTATCCAGGCATGACAGTGCACATCTGTAGTTCCAGCTACCTGGAAGGATAAGTGGAAGGATCACCTGACCCCAGCAAGTTGAGGCTGCAGTGGCCGTGAGCATGCCACTGTACTCCAGCCTGGGGGACAGAGTGAGACTCCAACTTAAAAAAATAATAAAATAAAATAAAATAACTGCATGATCCACTAATTCCACTTTTAGCTACATGCTCAAAAAATTGAAACCAGGGTCTCCAAGAGGTATTTGTACACCCACGTTCATAGTAACACTACTCACAATAACTAAAATGTGGACATAACCCAAGTATCCATGGATGGATGAAGGGATAAATAAAACGTCGTCTACATATACAACGGACTATTATTCAGCTATCAAAACAAGTGAGGTCCTGAAGCTAGTCAAAAAAACATTGTACAATTTCATTTATAAGAGGTACTTCAAGTAGTCAAAAATCAGAGACAAAGTAGAATGGTGCTTGCTAGGAACTGAGGTTGCAGGGAAGGGGAAGTTTAGTTTAATTAGGTAGAGTATCAGATGAAAGAAGTTATAAAGATGGATGGTGATGACGGTTGAGCAATATGACCACTGAACCATACACTAAAAAATGGTTTAAATGGTACATTTTATGTTATATTTTACCACTATTAAAAAAAAAAAAAAAAAAAGAGGCTGAGCGTGGTGGCTCATGCCTATAATCCCAGCACTTTAGGAGGCCAAGGTGAGATGACTGCCTGAACTCACAGGTTCAAGACCAGTCTGGACAACTTGGGGAGACCTCATCTCTACAACAAATAAAAAAAAAAAAAAATTAGCTGGGCATGGTGGCACATGCCTGTAGTTCCAGTTACTGGTAAGGCTGAGGTAGAAGAATCGTCGGAGCCCAGCAGGTGAAGGCTACAGTGGCTGTGAGCATGCCACTGCACTCCAGCCGGGTGACAGAGTGAACTCTGATTCCAAAAGAGAGAGAGAGAGAGAGAGAAATGAGGGGGAAAAGGTGGAGGGCAGTTTCGACTTTTAGGACCTAGTTTACTGGACCATAGTGTGCTGACCCATGAGTCAGACTATTGTATTTTAAATTCTAAGCACAGACATAATGTTTTAAGCTAGCATTAAAGTACCATTTACTTTAATGTAATGTTAGTATGTAAAGTACCATTTACATACTAACATCACAGAGTTTTTTTTTCTGTACAGATACAGATAATTTATTAAAGCTCTCAAGATCAGGAGCCAATGTCCCAATGCCTAGAAAAAATGTGTTTTATATGCTGTATACAGTAAGTCCCCTACATACAATCTTTTAAGTTGTATCTTCAAGATACACCCTCAAAGATATGAACTCGCATTCACATATCCAATCACATAAGTTAGTTCACATGCCTGGTGTACAAACAGTGCCCGTATGCCAGCTGTTGTACTGTACTGTAAAAGTGTTTATTTTTTGTTTTTATGCATTATTTGTGTGAAAAGTATTATAAACCTATTACAGTACTGTATTCAATAAGTGTTTGCTAACAAGAACTCAATTCATACAATCAGTAGAACTTGAGAACTAATAATGCACCCAAACAAAAGCTTTAAAAAGCAGCTGCTAAATCATTCTTTGATTTTTACTATACCTTCAATTAACTCCACAGTTCCATAACTGCAAAAGTATAAAGTGAGCTTCCTTTCTCCCCCCACCCCCAGTCTACTCCTGAAAATGTTTTACAATCAAAATAATAAGATCCCTCAGAGCAAGGTCAGCAGAGCTTTTGACATTTAAATTTCAAAGGGAGTGGGAGAAGCATATCTATCTGGGCAAGGAAAGAACACAAGCACTAGTAGTTCTAAAGATAAGTCCCCAAACTGATGTCAGCAATCATGCTGATTTTTCTAAATGATGAATGTCACCTTAATAAATACTAGGAAGAAAACTTGAGTAACTTTCCTAATTGGTTATCCATGGCAGAGAGGAAATCACTTTTGGCTACCACCCTCCTCTCCAAGATAGCATTTCAACTTTCCAACTGATGTCTCCAATAATGTTGCACGTAAAAAAAAAAAAAACAAGGGCCAGGTGCAGGGGCTCAAGCCCAGGGGTTTGGGATCAGCCTGGGCAACATGGTGAGACCTCATCTCTACAATAAATCAAAAAATTAGCCAGGTGTGCTAGAGCACAGCTGTAGTTCCAGCTACTGGGAAGGCTGAGGTGGAAGGATTGCCTGTGCCCAACAGATAGAGGCTGTGGTTACAGACTGAGATGCCAACTCAAAAAAAAAAAAAACCAATCTAGTATATTCACTTTGTAGGAAACAAATATAAGACATAAAGGTGATTTATCATCATTTGCTTCCAGATCAGTATGCAAATTAAACATCAACTTTCATATATATGAAAATATATGTACATTAGATAAGAATATACATATATGAATACATATATACATACAATATATACTTATATATATTATGAGAACAGATATGTTCATGTACATTATGTGAATGTATGTACTACATATGAATACATATAAAGTTGCATGCAAACTAACCTCAAAGGAAAATCATAACTGTTGTGACTTAATGGCTTTTGAAGTCTAAATTCTTAGACAAAAAAAACTAGCCCGTGAGACACAGAACAAATATACAGTACATATTTTTGCATTATGTTAAGAAAGGGGTCTAGGTCGGGCGCGGTGGCTCATGCCTATAATCCCAGGACTTTGGGAGGCTGAGGTGAGAGGATTGCCTGAGTCTAGGGATTCAAGACCAGTCCAGGCAACTTGTGGGACCTCATCTCTACAATAAATCAAAAAGTTAGCCGGGCATGGTGGCACATGCCTGTAGTCCCAGCTATTTTGGAAAGCTGAGGTGGAAGGGTCGCCTGATCACAGCAGGTTGAGGCTGCAGTGACCATAAGCGTGCCATTGCACTCCAGCCTGGGGGACAGAGTAAGACTCCAACTCAAAAAAAAAAAAAAAAAAAGAAGGTGTTTAAAGTGGGACATAGTGGCATATGACTATAGTTACAGTTACTTAGGAAGCTGAAGCCAGAGGATCGCATGGTCCCAAAAGTCTGAGGCCTGCTGGGACAAAATAGCAAAATCCCATTCTGTCTTTAAAAAAGAAAAGAAGCCGGGCTTGGTGGCTCAGCCTGTAATCCCACGCCTTGGGAGGCTGAGGTGAGTGGATTGCCTGAGCCCACGGGTTCGAGGCCCGCCTGGGCAACTTGGTGAGACCTCATCTCTACAATAAATCAAAAAATTAGCCGGGTGTGGTAGCACACGCCTGTAGTTCCAGTTACTTGGAAGGCTGAGGCGGAAGGATCGCCGGAGCCCAGCAAGTCGAGGCTGTGGTGGCCGGGAGCGGCCACTGCACTCCAGTCTGGGGGATGGAGTGAGACTCCAACTCAAAAAAAAAAAGGGGGGGGGAATCTAATCCTGAATGGTAAGGGATTAGGGCAGTACTCTGGAGGCCAAGATGAAAGACTCCCAAGATAATCACTGCATCAGACCCCTTGAGAGCAGGGACTTGACCAACCCATCACATTAAGGCAACCACAACTTCTGTACACTGTTTCCTTCATTGAAATGTAAGACAAGCCGGGCTCAGTGGCTCAGCCTGTAATGCTGTGCCTTTGGGAGGCTGAGGTGAGTGGATTGCCTGAGCCCGCGGGTTTGAGATCCGCCTGGGCAGGCAAGACCTCATCTCTACAATAAAAAAAAAAAATTAGCCAGGTATGGTAGCGCACACCTGTAATTCCGGCTACTCGGAAGGCTGACGTTGAAGGATCACCAGAGCCCAGCAGGTCGAGGCTGCGGTGGCCGGGAGCAGCCACTGCACTCCAGTCTGGGCGACAGAGTGAGACTCCAACTCAAAAAAATATAAAATAAAATAAAAGTAAGACAATGCTACCTACCTCAGATAATTCACAATACTGTGTGATGTGAGTTAAATGTGTGAAGGCACTGACAAATGTTTAAACTATCCCTTGCAATTTATAATTTTATGCATGAAGTTAAAAAAAAAAACGTAGCTCAGGGACCATAAAGCAATTACTTTTCCCAAAATAATCAGTCATTCCCTAAACATGCTAATTTATGACAAAAACAACACAAGTGAGGAGGAGGATATCAAACACATTTTACCTGAAATGTTTTTTTTAAGGCACTATACGGAGTTAATAATTAAAATATAAGTTATCTGTTAAAATGGAGATTACTATATTATATCATAGGTCAATGAAATATCAAAAGCAATTAACACAATGAACTAGGCAACTAAAGCCCTGGGTTTTCCTTCTGGTTTTGCCACTAATTTGCTGTGGGACTTCAGCAAAGTCACTCAGTATCTCTGGGCTTCAGATCCTCCTTAGTAAAATCTAGAGAATGAGACCTGATACAATGTTAAAATGACCTGTTGCAACAATGTAAAAACTCATAAAATTACAGAAGAGTTACTTCCACCAGTAATATCCAAGGATAAGGACTGAACTAGGCCTCCTCAGCTATTAAAGTAATGAGTCATGGTTTTACTAGTTTTAAAGTAAGAAATTTACTTCCAAAATCTAACAATTATAACATATTAAGATTGATCCCTGCCACCTCTCAAATACTTTTATCTTGATATTTTTTTCCCACAATTAAAACTTTTTAATAATGTTCTGGGGTTTTGAGAAAGAACAAAGCAATGCTGAATACTAAATATTCAACAAATATTATGTAAGAGACACTTGGAACACGCCAAGAGACAAGACAGACAAGGGAGGAGGACAAACCAAGTAAAGTAATTTATGTTCATATTTTTCAGGTAATGATAACTTCTCTGAATAGAATAATGTAAGGTAAAATGATAGAGTGGGGTGTTATTTTAGGTAAGGTGTTAAAGCACTTTTCCAAATGCCTTTACTTAAATCTGAAGAGAGGAGGGCAAAAGTCTTTCCAAAAAAAGAAGAAGAATCATCTGAGAAGTTAGGTAAAGCACTTTTTGTACATTCTTTTAAAGCAAAGAATGTATCCATGTAACCTTTACATTATCAAAAGTAAAATCCAAAGTTTCTTACTATAGTCGAGCTTGTCACTAGAAAGTTCTTTCCATTTCTTCATCACAGTCATCTTACTCAAAAGTATCATTTGATTTCTGAGCACCCTGGGTGCTTTTTGTGTAAGTGGATATGTTTCCTTTATTTTTTATTTTATGTATGTATGTATGTTTGTATGTATTGAGTCAGAGTCTCACTCTGTCACCCAGGCTGGATTGCAGTGGCACAGTCACAGACAGGTAGCCTCAGCCTGCTGGATTCAGGTGATCCTTCCGCCTCAGCCTTCCAAGTAGCTGTAACTACAGGCATGCACCACCACAACAGGCTAATTTATTTATTTATTTATTGTAGAGATAAGGTCTCATCAAGTTGCCCAGGCTGGTCTCAAACCACTCAGTTCACACAATCCTCTCACTTCAGCCTCCCAAATTGCTGGGATTACAGGGTTGAACCACCACACGCAGTCCATTTTTATTTTAACAGTACCTTAACCTAACCCATTTCCAAATCTAACTTCGATCTTATTCTGCAGTATCTGAATGCAGTTTAGAATTCTGAAAGCTGTCTCATCATCAGTTGACATTACTGCACCTCCATTAAGAGACTTTGCTTGAATGCTCAATATATTTCTGCCAGTCTATTTCTTTACTCATACATCCTATTGTGAGACTATACGGAAAGATATATGACAATACCTAAACAATGAAAACCTGGAGAAAGAAGAGGAACTAAGTCAACAGCAATATGGGGGGGGGGGAGAAACTTCATTGGAGCAAAATGAGAGAATTAATTCAAATACTACATGTTTCCCCTACGCAAGCATTATACTAAATATCTTTTAAAGTAGTCATGTTGTTTTCAGACTTTTCCATGTTTCCTCAAGTCAATTGCCAACGTTTGCGTGGTCTCTGATAAATAAACATGCTGTGACTTGCTTCTAAGGAAACGCCTATCATGTTTCAGGGAAAAATTACTTCTCCATTCTTAAATCAGAAAAACTATACAGGTCTCCCTAATGAGTTACAATGTCCATTTTTTCCTTGATGTTTCTATTTCTGGAATTTTCATACTCCCATTAGGGCATCCGTGCCTTCAGATCAAGAAAGAAAAGAAACTGAGTTGCAGGAATACTTGTAAGTAAAAGTTACACGACACCCAAGGGGTTTCCCACTTCAGCCGCTCACCTAGCACCCAAGTTGCTCTTGCACTACTTACCAAGATCAAGGTTATTTTCAGGTTCTCCTCATCTCTCGCAGAACTACCTGTTCTCATTACTGTTTACCCAAACGCTTAGCAGGGATAGTATTTGCATATCTGGCAGAAAGGCATGCTCCATTTAATATTAACTCACCATGTGACAGCCCCTTCCCCTCCAATCTCTCCTCAAACACGTGAGGATAAAAAGAAAAGTACAGTTGTTCGCAATCTGACTTTGCGCTTGGTTTTGGCACCAGCAATTGGCCACAGGCACACACACCCCCAAGGAGAGGCGCGCACCCCGCCCGCTCCCGGAACTGTCATGCGGGCTGACAGCTGGCACACCCTGCCGTCGCCCTCCACACGCTCGCAGCGAGACCCTTCCCTACGTTCACCTTGACATAGCTCACCTGCCTGGGCCTCAGTCCTCGGCCAAGGAAACTTTTTCCTTCCCTTCCCAGGAGCTCACTTACAGGTATCGTCCACTCGCCTCCTAGAGCCCCAACAAGGGGCCCTTTGTTACCATTTTTGCTCCCGGACTCCTCCCCAATCCCTGGCACTCAGCTGGCCTTCCGCAACCCAGGGCAGCCCCAGCAGGAAAGCAGTCAAACCCTCCCCGAGCCCTCGCCCCAGGCGGCCTCCGAGAAGGCCGGGAG
>NW_007246392.1:0-470 GCF_000164805.1 Carlito syrichta | reverse complement strand
AGCGAGCCGCAGTGCGCGGCGGGCGGGGCTGGGCCCGGAGCGAGTCGGAATTTCCTCCCCCCGGGGCTTCGGGCTTTGGGGTCCGGCTGGGGAAGCCGAACGGAAGGGAAGCGCCCAGGAGGAGGGTTCCCATTCCCACCGCCAGGGCGGCGCTTCGGGAAGCCCGGCGCGCCCCGGCCGGACAGGTGGGAGGGATGGAGGGCGGGGACTTGCCCGGCGAAAACCCGACGGGAGCACCACGGCCGCTGCGGAAATGCAGGGAGAAACTCGCAGAACGGGACCTGTGGCTCGTCCTCCCTGCAGTCTGACCTTCACGTTCAGGATTGACTTAAAAAGTGTGTTTTTAACTTGACCTCTAAGGTTGCTAGTCTGTTGAAAGTGCACCTGTGATACTCATCAGTGACAGGTTTAAGCTTGCCCTGCCTTCAGAGTCTCTCTCTCTCTCTCTCTCTCCCCCTCCTCTCTCTCTC
>NW_007246391.1:0-14990 GCF_000164805.1 Carlito syrichta | reverse complement strand
TGACATACTGAGTTTGGAATCCACATCGACAGGAAAAATCTGGGGGTCTTACTGAGAACGGAAAGGAAATCCGGTTCTAGGATTTCTCATTTTCCGGAATCTACAGGGCCTCTTGATAAGGTTTAATCAGCAATGTGGGCTTCTGGATACCTACATTTTCAGAGCTACTTGCTCCGTGGATATGCTAAATCTGTCATTACAGATCCTCAGGAATATTCTGGTCCTCTTGTTAGTTGTAATCAACGCTCTGTCCCTACAAATCCTTTTGTTTCCTAGGAACATCAACGACCATAATCATATTCCCCAGAATCAAAAGGTATATTGGTACAAAATTCATCGATTCTGGTGACCTCAAATTACAGAAAATTCTTCTGGGAGGGCAGGTCGGAATTGGGATTTTGGGTTTGGAAGATTCCACATTTTGGGGAGGCCTTGTGAAGGGGAACCAGGAATCTTGGATTCCAGTTCCCAAAAAACATTATGGACGTCTTTCTCTTGATATCCAAAAACCTGGAATTCTCCATCACCAGGAACAGTCTCGTCATCCTGAAGAGTGAAGCAGAAAGCTGGGTAATGGAGGTCGTCATATACCGGAAACTACACGTCATATTGCTAAGGAAGAATAAGGAATCTTCCTTATATGAGTCCTCGCAGTCCAAAACTACAGGCCGTCTTTCTAAGAGGTAACCAGGAATCACGTTTTTGAAGTAGGAATCTGGGTAATGGGAGTCCTCACATACAGGAAACTTCACTGCCTATTGCTAAGTAAGAATATGCAATCTGCGTTACTCATGTCCTCAATCCCAAAAAAACTTCAGTTTGTCTTGCTATGGGCTAAACACGAATCATGGTGTTTTCGAGTATGAATCTGGGAAATGGAGTCCTGATTTACAGGCAACTACATGACCTGTTCCTAAGAAAGAATAAGGAATCCGAGTTACACGAGTCCTCAATCCCAAACATCTGCAGAGCATCTTGTAATGTGCTAAAAGGAATCAGAGTTTCGAAGGAGGATGATTCTAATGAGAGTCCTAATATACAGGAAAATACACAGCCCCTTGCCAAGGAAGAAAAATCATCCAGGTTATAGCATACCTCAGTCAGGAAATCAAAAGGCCATCTACTGTGGTCTAAACAAGAATTAAGGTTTGAAGCTGGGACATAGGTAATAGCAGTCCTCATATGCAGAATCTATATGATCTCGAGCTAAGGGGAACTCAGAAACCTCTTTTACATGGTTCCTCCGACACAATACCTGCATGACATATTGCTAATGGCAAAACAAGAATCAGGTTTTCCAAACGGGATTGGGGAAAGGGAGTCCTCATATACAGGACATTACACGGTCCCTCACTAAGGAACAATAAGGAATCTGTGATACACTAGTCCACAATCCAAAAATTCTCAGGGTGTCTTGTTGCGGTATAAACAAGAATCAAGGCTTCGAGCTCGTCTCATATTTCGGAGATATTTGGCTTGTGGGTGTTATGAATCAGTCATTTCAGGACTCCAGCAACATTCTGGTCCTCTTGAGAGTTGTAATCGGGTATCTGGTAGTACAAGTCCCTTAGGTTCCTCGGGACAATTAAGGCCAGTTTCCTGGAAAAAAGTATTGTGTTACCGTATTTGGATGTAACTTCGGTCTTAAGATGAACTTAGTAATCCTTAAATTTCCGTTTCTACTTTATTTGTAAAGGGGCCGAGGGTTTTGCAGTTGCCAAATATTTAGTACGAATTATTAAAATGTAACCAGGATTCATTGAATCCACGTCCCTAGGAAATATCTGGGCATCATCATTTTTAAATATAGAGTTGTGGAATTGACAAGGACAGGAAAATCAGGGAATCTTGCTGAGAACCGAAAGGGAATCCAGTCTTGAGTTCTCAATCGCGTAAATCTACAAGGTCTCTTATTAAGGTTTAATCAGCAATCTGGTCGCCTATTTCCGCAAATTTTTAGTGTGTCTTTTGAAAAGGAACCCGAATCTTGGGTTCCAATTCCTCAAGAACATTATGGGAGTCTGTCTCTTGATATCCAAGCAACTGGAATTCTAGGTCACCAGGAATTATCTTGGCGTCTTGCTGAGAATGGAGCAGGAATTTCAGGTATGGGAGTCCTCATACACAGAACACTACACGACCTGTTGCTACAGAAGAATAAGGAATCTTACTTACACGAGTCTTCCATAACAAAAAACTACAGAGCCTCTTGCAAAGAGATAAGCACCATTCAGGTTTTGGGAGTAGGAATCTGGATAATGGTAGTCCTCATAAACAGAAAACGGCACTCTCTGTTGCTAAAGGAGTATAACAAATCTGGTTTACACGTGTACTCCATCCCAATAAAAACTTCAGGGTGTCTCCTTAGAGCAAACCACGAATTTTGGTTTTTGAAGCATAAACTTGGGAAATGAAATCCTCATATACAGGCAACTGCACTGACTTTTCCTAAGAAAGAATAAGGAATGTGGGTGATATATTTTCTCAATCCCCCAAAAAGTACACGGTGTGTTCCTAAGATCTATACAAGACTCAAGCTTTCGACGTCAGTCCCTGTGAACAGGAGTACTCATATACAGTCAACTGCACGGCTGTTGCTAAAAATAAGGAATCTGGGTTATACGAGTCCTCAGTCCTGAACATCTACAGGGCATCTTTCTGACGGCTAAAGAATAATCAGGGATTCGAGGCCTTAATGTGTGTAATAGCAATCCTCATATACAGGAAACTACATGGCCTCTTGCTAAAAAAATAAGAAATCTGTTTTCCACGGTTCCTCCATCAAAAAATCTACATGGCATCTTACTAAGGGCTAAATAAATGTAAGGGTTTCGAAACAGGAATCTAGGGAAAGAGAGTTCTCACATACAGGACACTACACGACTTCCAACTAATTACGAATAAAGAATCATTGTTGTAAGCATCGTCAATCAAAAAGTTCCCAGGGTGTCGGCTATTGGAAAAACAAGAAACAGAGCTTCGAGCTCCCAAATGTTTCAGAGAAATTTAGAATGCGGATATTATGAATCAGTCATTTAGGAGTCCAGCAACCTTCTGGTATTCTTAAAAGTTGTAAATGGGTATTGGGCACTTCAAGTTCGTAAGGATCCTCGAAACAACTAAGGCCAGATTCCAGGACAAAAAGAATCTTCTTGCCTTATTTGGATGTAACTCTGGTCCTAAGGTAAATCTTGGAAACCTTCCCCTTCTGTGTCTCTTTTTATTTTGAGAAGGTACAAGTGTTTTGCACTTGCCAAATGTTTACTACGTACTTTTAATGGTAACCAGGAATCATGGAATCCACATCCCTAGAAAACTTCCGAGTATCTCTCTTTTGATATACTGAATTTGGAATCCACATCGACAGGAAAAAATCAGGGCATCTTACTGAGAACGAAAAGGAAATCCGTTTCTAGGAGTTCTCATTTTCCGGAATCTACGGGGCCTCTTGATAAGGTTTAATCAGCAATCTGGGCTTCTGGGTCACTACATTTTCAGAGTCAGTTGCTCCGTGGATACGCTAAATCTGTCAGTAAAGATCCTCAGGAACTTTCTGGTCCTCTTGTTAGTTGTAATCAAGGATCTGGCCCTTGAAGTCCTTTTGTTTCCTGAGAAAATCTACGACCATAATCATATTTCAGAGAATCAAAGGTATACTTTTACAAAATTCCTCGATTCAGGTGACCTCAAAGTACAGAAAATTCTTGTGGGTGGGCAGGTAGGAATTCGTATCTTGGGTTTGGAAGATTCCACATTTTGCGGAGGTCTTTTGAAGGGGAACCAGCAATCTTGGGTTCCAGTTCCCAAAGAACATTATGGACGTCTTTCTCTTGATATCCAAAAAACTGGAATTCTCGGTCTCCAGGAACGATTTCAGCATTCGGCATAGTGAAGCAGGAAGCTGGGTAATGGAGGTCGTCTTATAGAGGAAACTACATGTAATATTGCTAAGGAAGTGTAAGGAATCTTTCTTATATGAGTCCTCAATCCCAAAAACTACAGGCCATAACCTAAGAGGTAACCAAGAATCAGGTTTTTGATGTAGGAATCTGGGTAATGGGAACACTCACATACAGAAAACTTCGATTCCTATTGCTAAGTAAGAATAAGGAATATGCATTACTTGGGTCCTCAATCCCAAAAAAACTTCAGGTCGTCTTGCTATGCGCCTCACGAATCATGGTGTTTCTGAGCATGAATCTGGTAAATGGAGTTCTTATTTACAGGCAACTCCATGACGTGTGGCCAAGAAAGAATAAGGAATCTGGGTTACATGAGACCTCAATCCCAAAAATCTACAGAGCATCTTGGAAAGTGCTAAAAAGGAATCAGAGTTTGGAAGCAGGATGTATCTAATGAAAGTCCTATTATACAGGAGAATACACAGCACCTTGCCAAGGAAGAAAAACAATCGGGTTTATAGCAGTCCTCAGTCATAAGAATCAACAGGCCATCTACTGTGGGCTAAAAAAGAATCAGGGTTTAGAAGCTGGAGCATAGTTAATAGCAGTTCTCATATACAGAATCTACACGATCCCTAACATAGGAGAAATAAGAAACCTGTATTACACGGTTCCTCCATCCCAATATGTACATGACATCTTGCTAATGGCAAAACAAGAATCAGGGTTTCCAAACAGGATTCTGGGGAAAGGGAGTCCTCATATACAGGACATTACACGGCACCACACTAAGGAAGAATAAGGAATCTGTGATAAACTACTCCACAATCCGAAAAATTCTCAGGGCGTCTTGCTGTGGTATAAACAAGAATCTATACTTCAAGTTTGTCTCATGTTTCAGAAATATTTGGCTTGTGGGTATTATGAATCAGTCATTTCAGGACTCCAGCAACATTCTGGTCCTCTTGAGAGATGTAATCTGGTATCTGGTAGTACAAGTCTCTTAGGTTCCTTGCAAGAATTAAGGCCACATTCCCGGAAAAAAGAATCATTTTGTCATATTTGGATGTAACTTTGTTCTTAAGATGAACTTGGTAATCCTTAAATTTCCGTTTGTACTTTATTTGTAGAGGGGCCGAGGGTTTTGCAGTTGCCAAATATTTAGTATGAATTATTAAAATGTAACCAGGATTCATGGAATCCACGTCCCTAGGAAATATCTGGGCATCTGCATTTTGTATACCGGCCTTTGGAATCCACATGGACAGGGAAAATCAGGGCATCTTGCTGAGAACGGAAAGTGAATCCGCTTCATGGAGTTATCAATCGCCTAAATCTACAAGGCCTCTTTATAAGGTTTAAACAGCAATCTGGGCATCTATGTCGCCATATATTTAGTGTGTCTTTTGAAAACGGACCAGGACTCTTGGGTTCCAATTCCTCAAGAACTTTATGTGAGTCTTTCTCTTGATATCAAAGCAACTGGAATTCTAGGTCACCAGGAAATATCTTTGCGTCTTGCTGAGAATGAAGCATGAATTTCAGTAATGAGAGTCCTCATATACAGAACACTACATGATCTGTTGCTACGCAAGAATAAGGAATCTTGCTTATACGAGTCCTCCATCCCAAAAACCTACAGAGCATCTTGCTAAGAGGTAACCAACATTCAGGTTTTGAGAGTAAGAATCTGGATAATGGCAGTCCTCATATACAGGAAACTTCACTGTGTATTGCTAAAGGAGAATAAGTAATCATGTTTACACGTGTCCTACATCCCCCAAAAAAGTTCAGGGTGTCTTGCTAAGGTCTAAACACAAATTTGGGTTTTTGAAGCATAACCTATAAAATTAAATCCTCTTATACAGGCAACTGCACTGATTTGCCTATAAAGAATAAGGAATCTGGGTGACATGTTTTCTCAATCCCCTAAAAGTACTTCCTAAGATCTAAACAAGAATCAAGCTTTCAACGAATATATCTGTGAAAAGGAGTACTCATATACAGGCAACTTCACCGCTATTGCTAAATATAAGGAATCTGTGTTATACGAGTCCTCAGTCCTGAAAATCTAGAGGGCATCTTGCTGAAGGGTTAAAGAAGAATCAGAGTTTCGAGGCATGAAAGTGGGTAATAGCAATCCTCATATAAAGGAATTTACATGGCCTCTTGCTCAATAAAAGAAGAAATCTCTTTTCCACGATTCGTCTATCAAAAAATCTACATGACGTCTTACTAAGGGCTAAACAAGAATCAGCGTTTCGAAACAGGAATCTAGGGAAAGAGAGTCCACACATACAGGACTCTGCACGGACTCCAACTAAGTACGAATAAAGAATCTTTGCTGTACGCGTACCCAATCCAAAAAAATTCCCGCCGGGCTCGGTGGCTCAGCCTGTAATCCCGCGCCTTTGGGAGGCTGAGGTGAGTGGATTGCCTGAGCCCGTGGGTTCGAGGCCCGCCTGGGCAGTGAGACCTCATCTCTACAATAAATCAAAAAATCAACTGGGCGTGGTAGCGCATGCCTGTAATTCTGGCTACTTGGAAGGCTGAGGCGGAAGGATCACCGGAGCCCAGCAGGTCGAGGCTGCGGTGGCCGGGAGCGGCCACTGCATTCCAGTCTGGGCAACAGAATGAGACTCCAACTCAAAAAAAAAAACAAAACAAAACAAAAAAAATTCCCAAGGTGTCTGGTATGCGACAAACCTGAAGCAGAGCTTCGAACTCCTCAAATGTTTTGGAGCAATTTAGCATGCGGATATTATGAATCGGTCATTGCAGGTCTCCAGCATCATTCTGGTCCTCTTAAAAGTTGTAAATGGGTATTGGGCACTCCAATTCCGTTAGGTTCCTCAAAAACCTAGGCCGGATTCCAGGACAAAAAGAATCTTCTTGCCATATGTGGATGTACCTCTGGTATTAAGGTGAACCCTGTAATCCTTCCCTTTCGTGTCTCTTTTTATTTTGACACAGGACAAGGATTTTTCAGTAGCCAAATATTTAGTACGTATTTTTAAAGGAAAACAGGAATCATAGAATCCACGTCCCTAGGAAACTGCAGGGCATCTGTCTTTTGACATACTGAGTTTGGAATCCACATCGACAGGAAAAATCTGGTCGTCTTACTGAGAACGGAAAGGAAATCTGGTTCTAGAATTTCTCATTTTCCGGAATCTACAGGGCCTCTTGATAAGGTTTAATCAGCAATGTGGGCTTCTGGATACCTACATTTTCAGAGCTACTTGCTTCCTGGATATGCTAAATCTGTCATTACAGATCCTCAGGAATATTCTGGTCCTCTTGTTAGTTGTAATCAACGCTCTGTCCCTACAAATCCTTTTGTTTCCTAGGAACATCGACGACCATAATCATATTCCCCAGAATCAAAAGGTATATTGGTACAAAATTCATCGATTCTGGTGACCTCAAATTACAGAAAATTCTTGTGGGAGGGCAGGTCGGAATTGGGATTTTGGTTTGGAAGATTCCACATTTTGGGGAGGCCTTGTGAATGGGAACCAGGAATCTTGGATTCCAGTTCCCAAAAAACATTATGGACGTCTTTCTCTTGATATCCAAAAACCTGGAATTCTCCGTCACCAGGAACAGTCTCGTCATCCTGAAGAATCAAGCAGAAAGCTGGGCAATGGAGGTCGTCATATACCGGAAACTACACGTCATATTGCTAAGGAAGCATAAGGAATCTTCCTTATATGAGTCCTCAATTCCAAAACTACAGGCCGTCTTTCTAAGAGGTAACCACAAATCACGTTTGTGAAGTAGGAATCTGGGTAATGGAAGTCCTCACATACAGGAAACTTCACTGCCTATTGCTAAGTAATAATAAGCAATCTGCGTTACTAGTGTCCTCAATCCCAAAAAAACTTCAGGTTGTCTTGCTATGGGCTAAACACGAATCAAGGTGTTTTTGAGTATGAATCTGGGAAATGGAGTCCTTATTTACAGGCAACTACATGACCTGTTCCTAAGAAAGAATAAGGAATCCGAGTTACACGAGGCCTCAATCCCAAACATCTGCAGAGCATCTTGTAATGTGCTAAAAAGGAATCAGATTTTCAAAGCAGGGTGTATTTAACGAGAGTCCTAATATACAGGAAAATACACAGCCCCTTGCCAAGGAAGAAAAAGAATCCAGGTTATAGCATACCTCAGTCAGGAAATCAAAAGGCCATCTACTGTGCTCTAAACAAGAATCAAGGTTTTGAAGCTGGGACATAGGTAATAGCAGTCCTCATATGCAGAATGTATATGATCTCTAGCTAAGGAGAACTCAGAAACCTTTTTTACATGGTTCCTCCGACACAATATCTGCATGACATCTTGCTAATGGCAAAAAAAGAATCAGGGTTTCCAAACGGGATTGGGGAAAGGGAGTCCTCACATACAGGACATTACACGGCCCCTCACTAAGGAAGAATAAGGAATCTGTGATACACTAGTACACAATCCAAAAATTCTCAGGGTGTCTTGCTGCGGAATAAACAAGAATCAAGGCTTCGAGCTCGTCTCATATTTCGAAGATATTTGGCTTGTGGGTGTTATGAATCAGTAATTTAAGGATTCCAGCAACATTCTGGTCCTCTTGAGAGTAGTAATCGGGTATCTGGTAGTACAAGTCCCTTAGGTTCCTCGGGACAATTAAGGCCAGTTTCCTGGAAAAAAGTTTTGTCTTACCGTATGTGGATGTAACTTCGGTCTTAAGATGAACTTGGTAATCCTTAAATTTCCGTTTCTACTTTATTTGTAGAGGGGCCGAGGGTTTTGCAGTTGCCAAATTTTAGTACGATTTATTAAAATGTAACTAGGATTCAGGGAATCCACGTCCTAGGAAATGTCTGGGCATCTGCATTTTAAAATAAAGAGTTGTGGAATTGACATGGACAGGAAAATCAGGGAATCTTGCTGAGAACCGAAAGGGAATCCAGTCTTGGAGTTCTCAATCACGTAAATCTACAAGGTCTCTTATTAAGGTTTAATCAGCAATCCGGTCGTCTATTTCCCCAAATTTTTAGTGTGTCTTTTGAGAAGGGACTCGAATCTTAGGTTCCAATTCCTCAAGAACATTATGGGTGTCTTTCTCTTGATATCCAAGCAACTGGAATTCTAGGAATTATCTTGGCGTCTTGCTGAGAATGGAGCAGGAATTTCAGGTATGGGAGTCCTCATACACAAAACACTACACGACCTGTTGCTACAGAAGAATAAGGAATCTTACTTACACGAGTCCTCCATCCCAAAAAACTACAGAGCGTCTTGCAAAGAGATAAGCACCATTCAGGTTTTGGGAGTAGGAATCTGGATAATGGTAGTCCTCATAAACAGAAAACGGCACTCTCTGTTGCTAAAGGAGTATAACAAATCTGGTTTAAACGTGTACTCCATCCCAATAAAAACTTCAGGGTGTCTCCTTAGAGCAAACCACGAATTTTGGTTTTTGAAGCATAAACTTGAGAAATGAAATCCTCATAAACAGGCAACTGCACTGACTTTTCCTAAGAAAGAATAAGGAATGTGGGTGATATATTTTCTCAATCCCCAAAAAAGTACAGGGCGTGTTCCTAAGATCTATACAAGACTCAAGCTTTCCACGCCAGTCCTTGTGAACAGGAGTACTCATATACAGGAAACTGAACGGCTGTCGCTAAAAATAAGGAATCAGTGTTATACGAGTCCTCAGTCCTGAACATCTACAGGGCATCTTGCTGACGGCTAAAGAAGAATCAGGGATTCGAGGCCTTAATGTGTGTAATAGCAATCCTCATATACAGGAAACTACATTGCCTCTTGCTAAGAAAAAAAAAAATCTGTTTTCCACGTTTCCTCCAACAAATAATCTACATGTTGTCTTACTAAGGGCTAAATAAATGTAAGGGTTTTGAAACAGGAATCTAGGGAAAGAGAGTCCTCACATACAGGACATTACACGACTTCCAACTCATTACGAATAAAGAATCATTGTTGTACGCATCGTCAATCAAAAAATTCCCAGGGTGTCTGCTATTGGACAAACAAGAAACAGAGCTTTGAGCTCCCAAATGTTTCAGAGAAATTTAGAATGCGGATATTATGAATCTGTCATTTAGGAGTCCAGCAACCTTCTGGTATTCTTAAAAGTTGTAAATGGGTATTGGGCACTTCAAGTTCGTAAGGTTCCTCAAAACAACTAAGGCCAGATTCCAGGACAAAAAGAATCTTCTTGCCTTATTTGGATGTAACTCTGGTCCTAAGGTAAATCTCGGAAACCTTCCTCTTCTGTGTCTCTTTTTATTTTGAGAAGGTACAAGGGTTTTGCACTTGCCAAATATTTACTACGTACTTTTAATGGTAACCAGGAATCATGAAATCCACGTCCCTAGAAAACTTCCAAGTATCTCTCTTTTGATATACTGAATTTGGAATCCACATCGACAGGAAAAATCAGGGCATCTTACTGAGAACAAAAAGGAAATCAGTTTCTAGTACTTTTCATTTTCTGGAATCTACAGGGCCTCTTGATAAGGTTTAATCAGCAATCTGGGCTTCTGGGTCACTACATTTTCAGAGCCAGTTGCCCCGTGGATACGATAAATCTGTCAGTAAAGATCCTCAGGATATTTCTGGTCCTCTTATTAGTTGTAATCAAGATCTGGCCCTTGAAGTCCTTTTGTTTCCTGGGAAAATTTACGACCATAATCATATTCCCCAGAATCAAAGGTATATTTTTACAGAATTCCTCGATTCAGGTGACCTCAGAGTACAGAAAATTCTTGTGCGTGGGCAGGTAGGAATTGTTATGTTGTGTTTGGAAGATTCCACATTTTGCGGAGGTCTTTTGAAGGGGAACCAGCAATCTTGGATTCTAGTTCCCAAAGAACATTATGGACGTCTTTCTCTTGATATCCAAAAAACTGGAATTCTCGGTCTCCAGGAACCATCTCGGTATCCTGCAGAGTGAAGCAGGAAGCTGGGTAATGGAGGTCGTCTTATAAAGGAAACTACATGTCATATTGCTAAGGACGTATAAGGAATCTTCTTTATATGAGTCCTCAATCCCAAAAAATACAGGCCATAACCTAAGAGGTAACCACAAATCAGGTTTTGAAGTAGGAATCTGGGTAATGGGAATACTCACATACAGGAAACTTTGCTGCCTATGGCTAAGGAAGAAAAAGGAATCTGCATTACTCGGGTCCTCTATCTGAAAAAAAATTCAGGTCGTCTTGCTATGGGCTAAACACGAATAATGGTGTTTTCGAGTATGAATCTGGTAAATGGAGTCCTTATTTACAGGCAACTCCATGAAGTATTGCCAAGAAAGAATAAGGAATCTGGGTTACATGAGTCCTCAATCCCAAAAATCTACATAACATCTTGGAAAGTGCTAAAAAGGAATCAGAGTTTTGAAGCAGGATGTATCTAATGAGAGTCCTATTACACAGGAGAATACACAGCACCTTGCCAAGGAATAAAAAGAATCGGGGTTATAGCAGTCATCAGTCCTAAGAATCAACAGGCCATCTACTGTGGGCTAAAAAAGAATCAGGGTTTAGAAGCTGGAGTATAGTTAATAGGAGTCCGCATATACAGAATCTACACGATCTCTAACTTAGGAGAAATAAGAAACCTGTATTACACGGTTCCTCCATTCCAGTATGTACATGAAATCTTGCTAATGGCAAAACAAGATTCAGAGTTTCCAAACAGGATTCTGGGGAAAGAGAGTCCTCATATACAGGACATTACACGACCCCACGCTAAGGAAGAATAAGGATTCTGTGATAAACTAGTCCACAATCCGAAAAATTCTCAGGGCGTCTTGCTGCGGTATAATCAAGAATCAAGACTTCAAGCTTGTCTCATGTTTCAGAGATATTCGGCTTGTGGGTATTATGAATCAGTCATTCTGCAGACTCCTGCAACATTCTGGTCCTCTTGAGAGTTGTAATCTGGTATTTGGTGGTACAAGCCTCTTAGGTTCCTTGCGACAATTAACGCCAGATTCCCGAAAAAAAATAATCATGTTGTCGTATTTGGATGTAACTTTTTTCTTAAGATGAACTTAGTAATCCTTAAATTTCCGTTTGTACTTTATTTGCAGAGGGACCGAGGGTTTTGCTGTTGCCAAATATTTAGTACGAATTATTAAAATGTAAACAGGATTCATGGAATCCACGTCTCTAGGAAACATCTGGGCAGCTTCATTTTGTGTACAGACTTTTGGAATCCACAAGGACAGGGAAAACCAGGGCACCTTGCTGAGAACGGAAAGGGAATCGGGTTCATGGAGTTATCAATTGCCTAAATCTACAATGTCTCTTGAGAAGGTTTAAACAGCAATCTGGGCATCTATGTCGCCATATATTTAGTGTGTCTTTGAAAACGGACCAGGAATGTTGGGTCCAATTCCTCAAGAACTTTATGCGAGTCTTTCTCTTGATATCAAAGCAACTGGAATTCTAGGTCACCAGGAAATATCTTTGTGTCTTGCTGAGAATAAAGCATGAATTTCAGTAATGGGAGTCCTCATATACAGAACGCTACATGATCTGTTGCTACGCAAGAATAAAGAATCTTGCTTACACGAGTACTCCATCCCAAAAACCTACAAAGCATCTAGCTAAGAGGTAACCAACATTCAGGTTTTGGGAGTAGGAATCTGGATAATGGCAGTCCTCATATACAGGAAAATGCACTCTGTATTGCTAAAGGAGAATAAGGAATCATGTTTACACGTGTACTCCATTCCCAAAAAAACTTCAGGGAGTCTTGCTAAGGGATAAACACAAATTTGGATTTTTGAAGCATAACCTACGAAATTAAATCCTCTTCTACAGGTAACTGCACTGACTTTTCCTGTAAAGAATAAGGAATCTGGGTGACATGTTTTCTCAATCCCCTAAAAGTACACGGCGTCTTCCTAAGATCTAAACAAGAATCAAGCTTTCGACGCATATATCTGTGAACAGGAGTACTCATATACAGGCAACTGCATGGCTGTTGCTAAATATAAGGAATCTGTGTTATACGAGTCCTCTGTCCTGAAAATCTACAGGGATTCTTCCTTAGGGCTAATGAAGAATCAGGATTTCGAGGCATGAATGTAGGTAATAGCAACCCTCTTATACAGGAAACTACATGGCCTCTTGCTAAGAAAAAGAAGAAATCTCTTTTCCACCGTTCGTCTATAAAATATCTACATGACGTCTTACTGAGCGCTAAAAAGGAATCAGGGTTTTGAAACAGGAATCTAGGGAAAGAGAGTCCACACATACAGGACTCTACACGGCCTTCAACTAAGTACGAATAAAGAATCTTTTCTGTACGTGTCCCCAATCCAAAAAATTCCCAAGATGTCTGCTACGTGACAAACATGAAGCAGAGCTTCGAACTCCACAAATGTTTTGGAGCAATTTAGCATGCAGATATTATGAATTGGTCATTTCAGGACTCCAGCAATATTCTGGTTCTCTTAAAGTAGTAAACGCGTATTGTGCACTCCAAGTCCGTTAGGTTCCTCAGAACAAACTAGGCCGGATTCCAGGAAAAAAATAATCTTCTTGCGACATGTGGATGTACCTCTGTTATTAAGGTGAACCCTGTAATCCTTCCCTTTCGTGTCTCTTTTTATTTTGACACAGCACAAGGGTTTTGCAGTTGCCAAAAGTTTAGTACGTATTTTTATTTTTTTTATTTTATTTTTTTATTTTTTTTTTGAGTTGGAGTCTCACTCTGTCGCCCAGACTGGAGTGCAGTGGCCGCTCCCGGCCACCACAGCCTCGACCTGCTGGGCTCCGGCGATCCTTCCGCCTCAGCCTTCCAAGTAGCTGGAATTACAGGCATGTGCTACCATGCCCGGCTAATTTTTTTTTTTTTTTTTTATTGTAGAGATGAGGTCTCGCTGCCCAGGCGGGTCTCGAACCCGCGGGCTCAGGCAATCCACTCACCTCAGCCTCCCAAAGACGCGGGATTACAGGCTGAGCCACCGAGCCCGGCAAGTACGTCTTTTTAAAGGTAAACAGGAATCATCTAATCCACGTCCCTAGGAAACTGCTGGGCATCTGTCCTTTGATATACTGAGTTTGGAATCCACATCGACAGGAAAAATCTGGTCATCTTACTGAGAACGAAAAGGAAATTCGGTTCTAGGAATTCTCATTTTCCGGAATCTACAGGGCCTCTTGATAAAGTTTTATCAGCAATGTGGGCTTATGGATACCTACATTTTCACAGTTAATTGCTCCGTGGATACACTAAATCTGTCATTACAGATCCTCAGGAATATACTGGTCCTCTTGTTAGTTGTAATCAACGCTCTGTCCCTTAATATCCTTTTGTTTCCTAGGAACATCTACGACCATAATCATATTCTCCAGAATCAAACGGTATATTGGTACAAATTTCATCGACTCTGGTGACCTCAAATTACAGAAAATTCTTGTGGGAGGGCAAGTCGGAATTGGGATTTTGGGTTTGGAAGATTACACATTTTGGGGAGGTAGAGTGAAGGGGAACCAGGAATCTTGGATTCCAGTTCCCAAAGAACATTATGGACGTCGTTCTCTTGATATCCAAAAAACTGGAATTCTCGGTCACTAGGAACTGTCTCGTCATTCCGAAGAATGAAGCAGCAAGCTGGGTAATGGAGGTCATCATATACTGGAAACAACACGTCATATTGCTAAAGAAGAATAAGAAATCTTCCTTATATGAGTCCTCAATCCCAAAACTACAGGTCATCTTACTAAGAGGTAACCACGAATCACGTTTTTGAAGTAGGAATCTGGGTAATGGGTGTCCTCACATACGGGAAACTTCAGTGCCTATCGCTAAGTAAAAATAAGCAATCTGCGTTACTAGTGTCCTCAATCCTAAAAAAACTTCAGGTTGTCTTTTTATGGGCTAAACACGAATCATGGTGTTTTTGAGCATGAATCTGGGAAATGGAGTCCTTATTTACAGGCAACTACATGACCTTTTGCTAAGAAAGAATAACGAATCTGAGATACACGAGTCCTCAATCAAAAACATCTGCAGAGCATCTTGTATGTGCTAAAAGGAATCAAATCTCGAAGCAGGATGTATCTAATG
>NW_007246390.1:50965-53499 GCF_000164805.1 Carlito syrichta | reverse complement strand
CCCACAAAGACATGGACACTAAACAGCATGATGCTAAACAACTCCTGAGTCAATGATGAAATCAAAACAGAGATCAAAAGATACCTGGAAACAAATGAAAATGAAGAAACATCTTACAAAATCTCTTGGATGCCCTGAAAGCTGTAGTAAGAGGTGATTTATATCCCTAAAAACACACATGAAGAAAATGGAAGGAACAGAAATTCACAACCTAACAAGCCACCTAAAGAAGCTGGAAAAGCAAGACCACAAAAACCCTAATTTCAGCAGAAGAATCCAGATCACCAAAATAAAAGCCCAAATCCAGGACATAGAAGACAAAAAGATAATACAAAAAATCAATGAAACAAAAAGCTGGTTCTTCGAAAGGATAAACAAGATCGATGGTCCCTTAGCTAGACTGACCAAGAAAAAACGAGGAAAAAACCAAATAAGCACAATCAGAAACACAAAAGATGAAGTCATATCTGACCCTGAAGAAATACAAAAGATCATTAAAGACTACTACGTACACTTGTATGGAAACAAACTTGAAAACCTTAAGGAAATGGAGGACTTTCTGACATCACACAACCTACCTAGGATGGAACAAGAAGAAATTGAGACCCTAAATAAACCAATAAAAATCAAGGAAATTGACTACGTAATAAGAAAACTTCCTACCAAAATAAGCCCTGGTCCAGATGACTTTCCAGCAGAATTCTACAAGACATTTAAGGAGGAGTTGATACCCATCCTACTGAAGGTATTCCAGGCGATTGAAAGAGATAGAACTCTCCCCAAATCATTTTATGAAGCCAACATCACATTGATACCCAAGCCAGGTAAAGATCCAACAAAGAAAGAGAACTATAGGTCAATATCTTTGATGAACATAGATGCTAAAATTTTCAACAAGATCCTAGCAAACCAGATTCAGCAATACATCTCAAAAATCATCTACCATGACCAAGTAGGCTTCATTCCTGGGATGCAAGGCTGGTTCAACATTCATAAAACCATAAATGTAATTAAATACATCAACAGATGTGAAAACAAAAACCACATGATCGTATCATTAGATGCAGAAAAAGCTTTTGATAAAATCCAGCACCCTTTCTTGATAAAAACCCTCAAACATCTAGGCATACAGGGAACATACCTCAAAATAGTAAAAGCCATCTAGGAGAAACCCATAGCCAGCATACTCCTAAATGGACAAAAATTGGAACCAATTCCCCTGAAAACTGGAACTAGACAGGGTTGCCCACTCTCACCCCTCCTGTTCAACATAGTATTGGAAGTCCTGGCTACAGCAATCAGAGAAGAGGAGGCAATCAGGGGTATCCAAATAGGAAAAGAAGAAGTCAAGTTATCTCTCTTTGCAGATGATATGATTGTGTACTTTGAAAACCCAAGAGAATCTGTCAACAGCCTCCTTACATTGATAAAAGCCTTTGGCAAAGTCTCAGGATACAAAATAAATGTACAAAAGACAATCGCATTTCTCTACACCAATAATAAACAAACAGAAACCCAAATAAAAAACACAATTCCATTCACAATAGCCACAAAAAAAATGAAATACCTTAGCATCTTCCTAATCAGAGTCGTGAAAGACCTTTACAATCAAAATTACAAAACACTACTCAAAGAAATCAAAGATGACACAAACAAGCGGAAAAATATTCCATGCTCATGGATTGGAAGAATCAACATTGTGAAGATGTCCATCTTACCTAAGGCAATCTACAAATTCAATACAATACCCATCAAATTACCAGCAACATTCTTCTCAGACCTAGAAAAGGCAACACAGGAATTCATATGGAAACACAAACATCCAAGAATAGCCAGAACAATCCTCAGAAAAAAAAACAAAGCAGGTGGTATCACATTACCAGACTTCAAACTTTACTATAAAGCTACAATCATCAAAACAGCTTGGTATTGGTATAGGAACAGGCATATGGATCAATGGAATAGAATTGAGATTACAGAAGGAAAACCTCAATTTCTCAATCAACTCATCTTCGACAAGGCCTCCACCACCTACCATGGGGAGAGGAGAACCTATTCAGTAAATGGTGCTGGCCACAGGCAGAAGATTGAAACAGGACCCTATCTATCCCCATGCACAAAGGTTAACTCCAAATAGATCAGAGACCTAAATGTAAAACCTCAAACCATAAGAACCTTAGAAAAGGAAGGAAATACCCTCATGGAAATTGGAACTGGCATCCAATTCCTGAACAAAACCCAAAACCCATAGGTCATAAGAGAGAAGATAGACAAGTGGGACCTTATTAAACTGACAAGCTTCTGCAAGGCCAAAGAAACCATCAAGAGAGCAGGGAGATAGCCTACAGACTGGGAAAAAGGATTTGCCAACTCCAGGTCTGACAAAGGCTTAACATCCTGGATCTACAAGGAACTCAAACGTGCTGAAAAGAAAAAAACAAACAACCCCATTATAAAATGGGCAAAAGATATGAACAGACACTTCACAAAAGAGGACATCCGAGCAGCCAACAAACACATGAAGAAATGGTTCA
>NW_007246390.1:18828-50945 GCF_000164805.1 Carlito syrichta | reverse complement strand
TAGCACCTAACTCCAGCAGAATGGCAATTATCAACAACTCAAAATATAACAGCTGCTGGAGAGGGTGTGGTGAAAAGGGAACACTTCTACACTGTTGGTGGGAGTGTAAACTAGTGCAACCTCTGTGGAAAGCAGTGTGGCGATTCCTAGAAGCTCTAAAAATTGACCTTCCATATGACCCTGCATTCCCCCTACTGGGAATATACCCTGAAGACCTCAAATCACTCTATAAAAAAGATACCTGCACACGTATGTTTATCGCAGCGTTGTTCACGATAGCAAGAACCTGGAAACAACCATGCTGCCCATCAAAAGAGGACTGGATTAAAAAAATGTGGTACATATACACGATGGAATATTACGCAGCCATAAAAAAGAACAAAATCATGAATTTCGCAGCAACCTGGATGGAGCTAGAGTCTATAATACTGAGTGACCTCTCACAGAAACAATGATCTGAGTATCACATGTTCTCACTCATATAATGGACCTTGAACATCCAATGTAATACTATAAGAAAATGACTGACGGTACTGGGAAACTATGGGGGGGGAGGAGGATGGGATTAACAGTCACAAATATCTGTCTGGGGATGGGGAAACACCTCTTATCAACAGGGTGCCTGAATGAAACATAATTGTACATCTAACCCTTAACTATACCTACAAAATCATAATAATAAATATTGATTAAAAAATAAAATAAAGTAAAATAAAATAAAAATAGTTCAGCTGCTTTCTGAAAACAAATTACCTATTTGGTTTTCTAATTCTATCTGTCTTTCCATACTAAATAATCAATTCAGTGGAAAATAAAAAAACAAATCAATAATTGTGTAGTATGCATTGATTAAATTGCAAATTTTATGTGATTTGATTACCTTAGTGTAGACACTGTGAGCAGTAGGAGAGTGAGTGATTTATTTGTCCTCAGAAAATGCTAATTGAGACTTCAGTAGTCATTGATATCATTTAACACGTGTTTTGGAGTTCATGCAGTTCTACCAACTCACAACTTATGTATCTCTGTTTGGAGGTAGAATGATAATCTATTCTCTCGTATTTCACATTTTAAGTTAAATAATATTGTCAGGGTCGCATTCAGTGAGAAATATGATGTTTTCTCAGCAAACGTGGTATAACTATTTGCATCACTTATTGATAGCTAAGATTAATATTTTTCAATGTGAAATAAACATTTTACAAATTTTGAGCATATATTTATGATATAATTAAATGTTCATTGTCAAGTTACATTTAAGTCTGTGATATAGTATAGTGAAGCACTTAAATAGAGTTCAATGTATTCCCATAAGTTTTTAAATTAGGGAATTAAACATACAAAAAACCCAGCATGCACCCAAATTAAGAAAAGAAATAAGATAATAAAGATAGAGTTGAAATTAGTGTAATAATAAAATACATGATTGAGAAAAAGAAGATATAAATTGAGCTGTTGTAGAAATAAGTACAGTTTCAGTGAATAACTTTGTGTCAATAGCCTTGAAAACTCAAATTGATAAAGCTATATGAAAATACAATACACAAAAATTTTTAAAAATTTCTATTCAATAAGATATCAGAAACGTAAATAGCACCAAAACTTTCCAAAAAATTAATTAGTATTTTTTGAAATGACACAGTCCATATGACTCTCATGTTTTTTGCTTTTATTCTTATTTTTACTTGACATTTAATTAATTGTACATAATTATGGGGTATAGTGTGATATTTTGATACATGTATACAATGTGTAATTATCAATTCAAGGTAATAGTATATTCATCACCTCAAAAATTTATCATTTCTTCATGTTGGGAGCATTCACCTCTGCTCTTCTATTTGAATATATAATCAATTTTTGTTGATTATAATCACCCCACAGTGCTATAGAACACTTACTCTTCCTATCAAGTTAAACTTTAGTATCCATTAACTAACCTTTGTTTATTGGCCAATTCTCCCTACCCTTTTAGTATCTAGTAACCACTATTCTATGCTTTACCTCTATCAGTTTAACTTTTTTTTAACTTCCTCTTGTGAGTGAGAACAAGAAGTATTTCTCTTTCTGTGCCTGGCCTATTTCACTCCCAAAGTTTACTTCTTTCTGGACTTCTGTTTTGTAAGATGATAGTAGTTTATTTATTATTGGTTAAACTAATTTAAGACAAAATTCATGTCACTTGCAGACAAAAATATTATATATGTATATATATATATAAAATATCTGAGAATAGTGTGTCCTGAAATTCTCATATTTTCTACTGTCTCTCAAACCAATAAATCAGTGACATTCATTGCTTCAAAGAGAACTGCAGATTTTTTTCTGTTTATCAAATATATATATCTTAAGGTAGGTACAGTGTTACTATGAAACCTATGCTGTTTTAAAAAGGAATTTAAACACAACAATGTCAGGAGTTTGAAAAACTCATAGTCTAGAGTTTATAGAATAAAACATAGAGTGGGAAACAATGGAGAATTATACAAAAGCTACATTTTCTCCCACTGGAAAAAAAGAGTTACTCATTTTAACAACTAGACAGAGGATTAGATTTGATGGAAAAGCAGAAGGAATTTACAGAACCTGAATCAGTAAGAAGTATGATCGAGACCCAACTCTAAACTACATTAAAATTCCTAATATAATAAACAGTGGTGTTAGAGAACATAAGGCATTGTGTTTACCTCAAAAAATGTTACATGAGGTGACTGCACACCTAACAAAATGCCCAACCACAGTATTCAATAATTATAACTAATGAGTAGTAGTCAAGTCAGAAGCAGACAGAAACAAAACTTTAGACCTGTGTGCCTCAGAGGGTTCATCAGCTCAATACAAAGGTAGCAAAAGAAAGACACCTTAAAATTTGTAGTCAGATAGAAGAGGTATGGTCATGGGGAATGGAAGCCATGGCGTGAACATAGATTTTTAGTTTCTCAGTTCAATATATGATCAACCACAATGATGAAGACAGAACAATTATGAGATTCAATTCAGTAGATGCTATAGTAGAGAACTGGTGATGGTTGGGACCATCTTGCACAGGTTTTATAATGTTTGGGCTTCCACTCACCACCCACATTACATCTCTGCTATTCTAGAGTTTAGTATGTTCTGTAAGAAGATTATCTACAAGAGAAAAGACTGTAAGTCCATTGTATCAGCAGTGTTTTAGCTTATTTGGACTACTATAACAAAATAAGTTCAACTGGGTAGCTTATGAACAACAGAAATTTATTTCTCAGAGTTCTAGGGTCTAGTACTTCTAAGACTAGGTACTCATGTTCTTACACAGGGTATGTGTCCTCCCATGGTAAAAGGGCAAACTAACTCCCTTGGAACTCTTTTATGGCAACACTAATTTCAGTCATAGGGATCCTCCTTCATGAACTAGTCTCCTCTCAAAGGTCCCACCACTTTATACCATCACATTGAGGATTAGGTTTCAACGTACCAGTTTTGGAGGAACACAAACATTTAAATCACAACAGGTAGCTTGCAGGATGAGAAATCTTCATTGCTATTTGTTGTAGGTCCTTTGGATCCTTATATCTGAATAGAGTTTCCTCGACTATATTTGAATAATTTCCATTAGAAAATGATCTTGGCCTTCTGAGTGTGATAATAGCTACAAAAGCTTAGGAATACATTGTTAATCACTAACCATCTTTCAAGAAGAATAAGGAAATGTTTTTAATAATTAATTGCTTCTGAAGTATAGAACAGGCTTATTACATGACTATGATGGTCCCTCATAGAATAGGCTCAGAATTTAATCAACAAAATATACTCAAAACATGGATGCTGAATTATTTCTTCAGACTAATTGTGTGTGCATAGACTGGAGAAAGAGTGAGTCTCCTTAAATGGAGTCTTTAAAGCAGTGATTGTGTAGTGATTGTGTAGTAATGGGGCTGCTCTGTGGCTGAAAATATTGAGCAAAGAGTCTCTAAAGTCTTCATTGCAGTAAGAGCCACTTCTTGCATCTGAAAAGGTAAAAAAAGAAAACAAAGATCAAAAGCATATAATAATAAATAAAAAGTTGAGGAATGTTAAGAATTCCAAAGTAAGTGAAAGACACATTTAGACACTGGAAGCGAAGGAATAGAAAAAAATAGAACATGTTGCTAAGATTCTTGCTTACTAAACTCAATGAAAGGGAATGTCTTGAAACAAAATAGCATGAGGAAAAAATGCTTTTTAAGAGATGTTGATGAGGATGAGTTTAAGTTTTGAGCATATAAAATAGAACATTTCTTTCTCAATCAGTCAGGATGCCACAGTTAAACAAACGCTGCAGTCATATTGAGTATCTTCAGGAGAATTTAATGATCAGAATATTTACAATGTATGGGAATGTTTAGAGAAGCCACCAGAGGATAGTAAAGTGCTTGGAGGAATGGAAGATGAACTGAGGAAATATTCAGAAAACAGAAACAATGATTGCCCTTCTTATTGCCTGGTCTTAAAGTTAGTTTTCAGTACTAAGTACTCAGAGAAAAAGGAAGAGGCACAAGAGGCATCAAAACAGAGATGTAATGTTCATGTTTACACACATGTGTATGTTATATGTAAGTGCATGTGTGAGAGTGTGTGTGTTTCCTATGGCCTACAGTAAAATTAAAAATATTAGCTGGTCTTTGGTGTCTCAGCCTGTAATCCCAGCACTTTGGGACGAGACGAGTGGATTGCCTAAGCCCACGGGCTCAAGACCAGCCGCGCCAACTTGGTGAGACTTCATCTCGACAATAAATAAAAAAATTAGCTGGGCATGGTAGCACACGCCTGTAGCTGGGGTGACCGTGAGCGTGCCACTGCACTCCAGCCTGAGAGACGGAGTGAGACTCCAACTCAAAAAAATAAAAAATTATGCCTTTGCTGTTATTTTCATGTTTGTTCTCACCAAACTCATATTGAAATGTAATTGATGTTACAACAGCATTAAGCTGGGACTTGTAAGAATTGATTAGGCCAGGCAATCTTTTTCTTTCTTTCTTTCCTTCTTTCCTTCTTTCCTTCTTTCTTTCTTTCTTTCTTTCTTTCTTTCTTTCTTTCTTTCTTTCTTTCTTTCTTTCTTTCTTTCTTTCTCTTTCTTTCTCTCTCTCTCTCCCTCTCTCTCTCTCCCTCTCTTTCTTTTTTTTTTGAGTTGAAATCTCACTCTGAAACCCAGACTCAAATGTAATGGCTTGATTATGACACACCACAGCCTCAAACTTCTGGGCTTAGATGATTGACCTCTGGAGTAACTGAGACTACAGGCATGCAACCATAACTGGCGATTTTTTTTTAAGAGAGGAGATCTCACTATGTTGCCCAGGCTGGTCTTGAACTCCTGGGTTCAAGTAATCCTCTCGCCTTGGCCTCTCAAAGTGTTGAGATCACAGGTGTGAGCCACTGTGCCTGGCAGCAAAATACATTTCTATTGTTTATAAATTACCCAGACTCAAATATTCTGTTATAGCACCAAAAATGGACAGTCATCTCTCTGAAAACAAAAAAAATCTAAGAAATCACCTGTTTCAGATCACTTGTATATATTATCCTTATATATATACCTTTTACATAAGTTATAATCCTTACTATGTTTACCTAAATCTGTCTTCAAAAATTGATTTTATTTTATTTTTTGCTCTTGCCCAAGTGTAAATTTTAATTTCTGCAATTAGCTCACAAAATATGCTTTTGTATATGTAAGTGTGTGTGTGTGTGTGTGTGTGTGTGTGTGTGTGTGTGTGTGTGTGTTTTGAGAAATAAAGTTTAAGGTTTTGAATTTTTAACTTACAGTATAAAACATATGACTTATCGCTCAAAAACACCCTTCTATATTTTAACTGACTTTTTACCTAATATATCTCTTCAATTGAACCCATTCACAACTATAAATCCTTCATTTAACATAGTTCTCAGGACACTGTTGTCTGTGTTGAATTAATCATGAATTAATTAAATAGTTATGTATTAATAATTTAGCCCATGATAACACATGTGTACATACTACCATGTGTGGATGGAATGGTAAACTTTTATATTAATCAACTTAATTTATATGATCACCAAAGTCATCAAACATAACTAAAGTTTAATTTTACTTAATTTTGTCAAACTAACTAAAAGTTATAAATATCAATTCAGCGTACATTTGGTTGAATTATCTAAAGATTCATCTCTAACTCTTAAGCATTCATACATTCACCAGTACTGACAAAATGAATTTTGAAGTGTTGGGGTTTTTTAAGCATCTTGCAATAAAATCTAAATTTATCTTTTAAAAATTTCTGATTTGATTATATTTCCACTCCAAAGTGCACACTTTCATTCCATCCAATAATTTGTTTCTTTCACTTTTTAAAGAAAATATTCTTGTATGTGTTCTCTAATGATAGCCAATAGACTATAATATGTAAACAGCTATAGATGTTATCTCAGCTGAAACAAATAATGTGAAAGCAGTCATGCATGGGTTGAACACCAAGGAACCTTATAAACTACTCCAGGTAATTTTTCCTGCAGGACTATCAGAAAGAGATAAGGCAGGAAAATATCAAAAAAGAGGTTCAAGAACACTTAGGATGACCTCTTATCTACCAGTTATTTTCCATTCTGTAATAGAACATACTCTATTCCAATCTATAATAGAACAGCTATTATGGATGGTGATTTAAGTGCTTCTTTCAGAATATAAATGAATTGATTGCTACCCTACTGGAATTGAATGTTGTTTTCCTCTTATCATAGGGTGAATGTGTATACACAGCAGTCAAACAAGTTTGAAGAAAACATTTTAAGATTTTAGAATAGGTGACATTTATAGATAGCCAGTCAGCCTTTCATCATCTGTGGTAGCGGAGTCTGTTCGTGACGTGGATCGCAAGTAAGGAGAACTGAGGCAGCACACTATGAGCAAGAATTCAGACCAAAGGAAGCTATTTGATTCAGAATTGCTCAAGGTCAAGGACAGCAGAAACTTAACTGATGGACATAGAAAGACATCACAGAAAGAGAAAACACACACATACACACACATATCCTCAGTAGAATTACACCATGCAAACACTGTACTCTAAAGCTTAAGAATAAGGGATAAGTTATGCCTGTAGTCATGATTAAGCAGTAGGTCAAGTTTCTAGAAAGTATCTATGAGAAAAAAATATTTGCCCCCAAAACCCTGAGGCTTTGAGTCATTCTTATTATAATATATATATATATAGAGAGAGAGAGATAGAGAAAGGTAAATAATATTGTGATAATTTAATTGTTTTGACTTTATGACTATAATAATAAAAATAATTTGAATTGATTGAGTATAAATAGTGAGCCAGACATTTTGCAGATATTTTCTCTGTTTTAAAACACCCTTGAAGCTGGGCTCGGTGGCTCAGCCTGTAATCCTGTGCCTTGGGAGGCTGAGGTGAGTGGATTGCCTGAGCCCGCAGGTTCGAGACCCACCTGGGCAGCGAGACCACATCTCTACAATAAATAAAATTAAAAAAAAAAATCAGCTGGGCGTTGTAGCGCGTGACTGTAATTCCGGCTACTCGGAAGGCTGAGGCAGAAGGATCGCCGGAGCCCAGCAGGTTGAGGCTGCGGTGGCCGGGAGTGGCCACTGCACTCCAGTCTGAATGACCGAGTGAGACTCCAATTCAAAATAAATAGATAAATAAATAAAACACCCTTGAAATATAACTCTTGTTTTCACTATATTACCTATGAGAATCAAGATCCAATATCTAGATCCAAAAATTTTCTCAACAATAAACAATTGGTAGAACAATAATTCAAACTTGGAAAAGAAACTTATGTTTCCCAAAGTTTAAGTTGCATCTTAATACACTGTACTACCTTAATTTTGTCAGTATCAAACATAGATGTAATCATATATGATTTTGTCTAAATTATATTGTATTATTTATCTCACAAGATCTTGCTACCATCTGGATAATTTACATAACAGAAAAAATAAGACAATCGCAAGATGAAATTACAATTCTTTTGAATTATTTTGCAGATTCAGTGCTGTGCTTTGGATGACCATGTAAAATAAGTCTGATGTCACCAAAAAGGAAGAAATGGGATACTATTTTCATAGAAAATTACAACTGCAGTCTTAAAAAATCACCAAGTGCTTTTCTCTGTCCTGTGAAAATATATTTAACTCTAAAGAAGAAAACCAAACCAAGAATGCTACCACGTCTTTTGAGATAAGAGTAAATTTTGTGGTACAGATACGCTATTAGATTTTCATTTAAATAAAATGTATACATTAATGATAGCACCAAAGCTCTAATAAAATCTGGTCTTATTTGGTGCCATTTTATCACCATCAGTATCATCTATGCAAAGTTTATGGCATGAAGACAGGATCAGAAACAGCCAGAACATTACCAATATGCCACTGTCACTTCCTGATCACATGTAGTGATACTGATCATATAGTCAATGCTCAATTGGTAAGACACAGTAAAGCAGCTGTTCAGAAGATGAAGTAAAATGGAAAGATGAAGGCAGAATAATCAGCAGAAATATACTTTGAAATAAATTATTCCGATATACCCTGAAACACAATTTAAAACAATGCCAAACTTCCCCAGCCTGTTGGGAGACTGCATGTAGAATGCTCCTGGATTGTGGTGAGATTAAGGTAACTTCTTCAGCAAAAGCTCTCAAAGCAATTCCATGTTTTAGCTTTGGAATACCAAGTGCTAAGAACATATCAGTCTTTGTGGCCGCAGCTGCACACATATGGAGGAATTTTTGTCAAGGGAGAATGGCTATTTCATTCTCACCACAGCCACTGGTAGAGTCTCAGACTCTCATTATGGAAAGAAGCATCAAAGTCAATGATCAAAGTTGTTCCCAGCCTGACTGATCATTCTAACATCCTGCAGAGCTTTTTTACATATCACTTTATGCCTCCCTTACTAAGTTGGTAATTACAGCATTGTAGTGGATTCCAGTCTAAGTAGTGTCTCAGGGATCTACATTTCTTTTTTTTTTTTTTTTGGTTTGGTTCTCGAAATGATTCTATTAAAGTTTCAGGGTTCAGGTTCATTAATTTATTCTAACTCCGCTTTCCTCTAATACCTTTCAGTTTACCTATCTGACATATTGATATCTCAGATCAATGGAGGCCTGATTTTGCCTAGAGAGCACACAACTAAGGAAAAGATAGAGGGAAAGAGAAGAATGGCGTTACATATCAACCAACTATTATTATAGCGAACCTGTGTTTTTTGGCATCCCTGACTTTTTTTTCCCTCTATCACCCCAGATGAGCAGATAAACTGCTTATCTTTAATGCTTGGCTTCCAATTCCCAAAACCATTATTTTATTTCTAGTATCCACTTCTTATATCAAGAAATTTGGTTCCAAATTCTAGGAAAATTCACACACACATACATACACACACACACACACACACACACACACACACACACACACGCACATTCACACACCCCACAGCGCGTTCAGGTAATCTACAATCAACTCTACTAATCAAAACTTATTCTCATGGAATTCTGGAAATCCATGGGGAAATATAAGTAAAAGAATGTCTAAGGTACATATTAAGTTTATTCAAACAAAAGGAATAGAACCTAGTGTGGCAAATGCAAAATTGGTTTGGGATGGGTAAACTGGATGATTTATATTTTGATCTGGATTATTTTTGATTCACGATCATGTTTAATGAGGCAAAATTTGACCTATGACTCCACCTCAGGGGGTTCACAGTCTGGCCTATACAGTTCATATTGCCAAACAAGGTTGGGGAGGAGACACTGATTATAACAAGGACTTTCAGATAATCATTCATTATCCTTCCTGATGTTGATAAGATTAAATAAATGCCTTATATGCCCCTTTATTCTGATACATTCCTTCAGCCCTTTTCTTATTTCTGTTTGTCTCATATTTTTCTAAGAATCAAAATATTATATAATGTACATCTTGTATGCTACCTCTGATTGCTATAATATGATCATTCTACTTTTACTAAGTCCAAAACTAGTAACCCCACCTGTCACTAAGGATGTCCACACACACACACATACAAAATAAAAAACAAAAACAAAACCCTGAACCTATCTGTTGATATTGAGTAATCTCTATTCTTTTTCAGAAAATATATCCCCTGGTTAGCCAACTGTTTTTCCAAATTGATACACAAAAGGTTTAATAAAATTGTCAAACTATCTAGCTGTATAAACTGAATTTGGAACTTACGTACTATTTTCCCTCATTAATGCAGTTGTAACAAAACCAAACTCTTTGGACTTTTGAAGGGAACAAATACATTAATTAAAGTAGGACCTTCAAAAATTGTAGCTAGCATATATAGTAATAGAGTTTACAGGGTTTATGCTGAAAAAATTATTTTATGTTATAATTATAGTTTCAATTACATTTTCATTACAAAAATTCATCCATCCATTCATTCCTTATTAATTAAATAAATATCTGTTGAGTATGTTCTGTATTTCAGACAATGTTCTAGGCACTGGTGATTTTGCCAATACTAAGGTAAAGACCCTTTACTCTTGGAGATTATATTCTAATTGAGGAGAAAGGTTACACTTTCCTAAGCAACTAAATATATGTATGTTCTCAAGAGCAGGCAAAGGAGGAAATCAAGGTTGCACATTATGTATCAAAATCTGGAAAAGCTTCTATGATAATGTGGTATTTTAGCAAAGACTTGAATATATTAAGTGAACAATGGACATGTCTGTCAGAGACAGTTTCAGTTAAATTTGCAAATCCAAAAGCTGACCTGCTGCATTCTTGACATATCTGATAAGAAATTGGTCAGCAAGGAGTAGACAGCAGAGGACAAGAGGTAAGACATGATTTTGCCTAGTTATCTTAGAACCAAATCACATAGAACTTTGAAGAAAACAGTAAGAAATCTGGAAACAGAAATGAGAATTTCTTTAGAAGAAATGCTATTCTTTTTCTAAATATGTAAATTGGAGGTTGCATCAGTTTTGAAACTGTTGTATGCAAAATTTAACTAGAGTTAAAACCTTCTCTAAAAATAGAATGAAAAAGAGAAATAAATCATATTTGACAATATACTATGTATTTTTTTAAAACTGATGAACTGAAGCTAGTTCAAAAATGTAATATGCACAGTAATTTATAATTTCATAGTTTTAACATTAAGAGAGATTTATAACATATAAATGATTATACTTTTTATTTAAATGGCTTGATACATTAAATTTTCATCCATTTAATTCACTTTTGCTCAATTTACATTACCAGTGCATTCTTTGTGCTCATTGCCGAATTTGCAGAATTATACCTTTTTGATTGAAAGAAAGAAAAAGATAATGTAGAAAACAGAAGTACAGGCAATAACACAACTATATAACCCATTCAGAGACAGTACATTAGTACATTTTATACAATTCATATTATCAGAATGTTCTTTCTTACCCAGAAAACTTGATTGTCAAATGTTCAGCTTAAGGTCTTATAGCAGTATACATAATGTGAGGATTAAATGGTGTGCAGGTCGAACAGTGTCATTTCCTTAACTCCCTGGAGTTCATGCAGTAAGTATGATGTTCTCAATTGGGTCCCTCTGAGACTCTGAATTTATCCTGTCTGTAGATGCTTTTTGGACTGAAAGGAAGTGTAATGATTCATATAATAAGGTGACTCTTATTATTATATATTTTGGTTATAAATTCATTGACATATTTTGTGTGTATTTATATATACATAAAATAAAGGAAATTTTATTGTATGTGTGTAAGTATTCACAGCAGGTATTCTACCCATATTTTAATTTTATATGACTTCCTCTGTTAGAGGGCATTCTCAGTCCTGCTCATGGGCAGGTTGGACATACCAGGGAACTAATATCCTTGATGAGCTCTGGGCAGAAGATAGAGAAATAGTTCATCTCCATCAGTTCCCTTTTACTGACTTTGAGGTCCATGCTCAGTGTCGATTCCCATAGTTTCCAGCAGAGGTAAACTCTAATGTTCCACAGTTGTCTTGCTCTGTAGTCACATCTTTCTTTGTCTTCCATCTCTTACCAGTTTAAAGTCTCCTACCAGCGTTTCCTGAGTTCACTGCCTAAATATAAACAGTTTAACCTTAATTTCTTGTCTTAATGTCTGCTTTAGGGAGAGCCCAATCTAATATAATGACATATCATATGAAATGCTTGTAAGATTTAAAAATCTGTGTAAACACTTTGTAGCACAGGCTGCAGTCACCAGATAGATACATGTCGAGTATTTTACATTCTCCCTTGCAACTGGATTAAGACAGCATAATTTTTTTCTAGCAAAAGGAGGCAGTGAAGTCACCTTCTTCCATCTTTCTTCTTCATTTCCATATCAACTTTAGAAGACAAATATTCCACATGGCATTAATGGGACCTACTTTACTATTTGAATTTTTTATTAATGAGGAATGAATTATTTTTTGCATAAAGTCACTGAGGGCTTAGAACTTAATTGCACACTAACATAACCTAACATTATTAGGCCTAATATAAAATTTGGTAGCATAGAAATTGTTGTCTGATGGAAAAAATCTCAAACATATGGGTTTATCTTAGTTGTTAATGATAAAAAAAATATACAATTCACTACACTAATACATACTGTAAACTATATGTACATTAAATATAAAATTCCAATCTTACGTTCACCCCAGCTCTTTTTAGGGGAATCATGGTAAGCAAGTGAGCTGACTTCTGTCTCAGTCTCTAGGCTTACAAAATGAATAAAATAATGATTTAATAGTTCGTTATAACATTTCAATGAAACAGCATGTATAGAGTTCTTAGCATAGGGTTGAACACTTGGATTTCTAGCTGTACAGGTTAGTTATCATTATTTTAATATTTTTTCTTTGTTTATATGTATATATATAATATATTTTATGTATATGATTGTATCCATTCTTTGAGGTTTTTCTTTTTCCCAGGATATTATATTCTTCTCATCAATATATCAAATATCAATATATCAATTTATCCAAATTATTGATATTCCAACAGCATAAAACTTAAAAGTTTTCCACCCAACTTAAAAATTTTCTACCCAACTTATTTTTTCCAGATACAGAAGAAATTCTGTTTTGTTTATTATTATTAAATTTGTTCTTGTTCAGAAATTAATTATAAATTCAGTATTTATATTCCTCTCAAATCTTCTGCTGTGAACTTCAGGCTATTAGGGTAGAAAAACATAAAGGTATGCGATGCAAAACTGCTAACATTTGAGCTATAGAAGCAAAGAGTTTTATATTACCAAATGTACATTTGTTACTCCAAATCTTGTAATAAAGTTTATAGCTATTGTTTCTCAATTATAAAATACTGAATTGCATCTTTTGCATATGAAATTTGGGTTCCACAATATTATATCTCTATGCTACTACAAACTGATTTTAGCAATAAATAAAATTTTTGTCATTAAAATTTTATTTCTATTAATCTAATTAATTCAATAAAAATATTAATATTATTTAGTGATGTTAAGCATCCATGAACTAAATTTCACTTTGTCTATAAAGTATGAAGTACATAAGTTCATGGAGCAAATATGTATTATGAATATAATAAGTGGACTAACACCATTGGCCTGACCTGAGAGCATTGTTAAAAATGAAGAACTCAATTCTTCATTAAGACCTACTGAATCAAAATCTACGCCTTAAACAAGTTCTCCTGGTGACCCACATGCACATTGCATGTTGAAAAGCACTAGTTCAGCCAGGCTCGGTGACTCAGCCTGTAATCCCGCACCTTTGGGAGGCTGAGGTGAGTGGATTGCCTGGGCCCGTGGGTTCGAGACCCGCCTGAACAGGCAAGACCTCATCTCTACAATAAATAAAAAAATCCCGGTTACTTGGAAGGCTGAAGTGGAAGAATCGCTGGAGCACAGCAGGTCGAGGCTGCTGTGGCCGGGAGCGACCACTGCACTCCAGTCTGGGTGACAGAGTGAGACTCCAACTCAAAAAATAAAAAATGAAAAAAGAAAAGAAAAGAAAAGCACTAGTCCTTCCACAAGCAGCAGTGCACATGCATATCCTCTGATAAAATCGCCATAATGAATCTATTTTTGCAACTGACCTTTTTAGTGTAACTTGTGAGGGAAAAAAATGTTTGTGGAATCTTTTAAAAGTGTGTGGGCGGGTGTGTGTTGGGGGGAGACCTCTGCAAATTCTCTGATCTAAATCTCATAAGGAATAATAAGTCTTTAACTCTCTTGTCAAAATACTACTTATAGAAACAAGTATAAATTAAACTGCATAGATTAGCTATCACCAATTTCCAAATAGTGGTTTCAAATGGGACTATATCCCTGAAAATTCATATATTATTTCAGATTAAGCATGAGGGAAAATGGATATGGAAAAGAAAAAAAAAAAGGCTTCCCTCTGTTCTAAGCAGGATCCCTATTTACTAATACAGAGGAGAAAAACTAGGTTAATATGTGTGTGATATTACAGGAACATATTGTGCACAACATGCTGTTTATTCAAGTATGCACTCCCTATCCATCAGATAAATCAAAGTTTTCTCTATTGTGCAGGAAACATTTTGTAGAGAAACAGTTTCTCTAAGAATGTTGCAGTAGCTGATTATGCAAGATAAGTAGGATTTTGCCTGCATATAATTTTATTGGTCTAAATAATAGCTTCAATTTGCTGTTCAAGCTTTAAAAATACAAAATATTGGTTTGCAGAAGTTAAAAGGGGCCTTGGAGAGCAATAGAAGATGAAAATCATCATTCATGTGCACTAAAGAAATTTGCCCTAATTTTGATTATCTTTTCTGATTCACATTCATGACCTGAAGATAGTCTTAAAATTGATCTGTGGATAAAAATATTTTTGGTAAAATTTATGAAACTGGAAAATGTTCTCTTAATATTACATAGCAGTATGTAAATTTGACTTTATTATTAAAAATAGATTCTTTTTAGAATTACTTAGTTAAAAACAACCAAAACTATAATTGCAAACATCATGTTCAACCCTATAATGTAAGTTTGTGGCATAGTTAATTATATTTTCCCACTGTGTAAACTACACCAAGGAGACTTAGAAGCACTTTTGAAAGTTGTTCTGTGTTAAACCAGTTGGATGTTATTTTGGGGCTTGTAAAGATCAACATAGCTTTCAAAATTAGAACTTGTGACATTATCACTCCAAATTGGTCATCTTATTTCAACTATATATTACTAGAAACATCTTGTTTCCAAATAAGAGTCCTAATTAGTGATAAGATAATGAAAACAAGTTTGAAGTCAATTGCTAGAAAGATGATGTAATACATATTTATGAAAATAAAATAAATAGAACAGAACACTAATCTTTATACAGACAGATATTCCTATATGCACTAGGAGTCAACTGATAAACTCACTGCTGTTTGAATGATTATATATGTTTAATAGAGAGGTATAATCATGTACTGTCTTCTCTGCATTAACATGAGTTTTATTGGAGCCAAATTCTGCACACATATTTTAGGCTCAGAAAATTAGTGCATATTCAGACTCCCAGAAAAGTATATGTATTTTCTACTACTCCATACAGACATGCTAATACATGTCTATTTTCCCATGATTTTTTTAACCTTTTAAAAAACTTTAGTACAAATTTTATTATCTCTGATAATGCAAGATCATCTGTTTAGGACATTTAATGTAGTAGATTGCCTGAGAATCATAAATTCTGAGGATTCCCAGGAAGATGGTAACAGAACAAGTCGCAGTGATTCCCAGTGTGAGTGAGTGAGAGTATGGGAAATTTGGGGTATGTGTTGGTGACTAAGTGGGAATGTGAGTGGCTGACTCAGTAGAGAATCGACAACAAGCGACCAGGGCTCTCCTGGTGAAGTGACTGGTGCCACAGCTGCTCTGCTCGGTACCTAGTGCTTCCTGGGGTGCAGAAGCTGAGTGCCTTTTTAAAAAATCACCAAAGCCTTTCCCAGGAAGAAGCTGCTGGGAGACACTGCTGGCTAGGCCTCTGCCTCACCACTGCAGCACCTAGCAGGACTCTGGCAGCAAACAAGTTACCAGGAAAATGGATCACAAAAGAAGGCAGGAATTTGATCTTAATATCAGACAAAACAGCCTTTAAGCTATCAAAATTTGAAAAATATAAAGAAGGACACTACATAATGAAAAAAGGTTCAATCCAGTAACAAGAAATATCCATCCTAAAAATATATGCATGCAACATATGAGCACCAGTATTTATCAAGCAACTTTTAAGTAAAATAAAATAAGATATTGACTCCAGCAGTATTATACCTGGGATATTAAATACCCCACCAACAATACTAAATAGATCAATGAGGCAAAAAATTAACAAAGAAATCTGGTACTTCAATTTGATACTTGACCAAATGGAATTAACAGATACCTACAGAACACTCCACCCAATAATCAGAGGATATACATTCTACTCATCACTACATGGAGCATACCCCAAGATCAATCATACCCTTGGCCATAAATCAAGCATAAACAAATTTCTCAAAATTGAAATACTGCACTGCACCTTCTTAGACCACAACAGAATAAAAATAAATATCAACACCAATAAAATTCCCTCAAAATCCACAAAGACATGGACATTAAACTGTATGATGCTGAATAATTCCTGGGTCAACAAAGAAACCAAAACAGAAATTCAAGGATTCCTGGAAATAAATGAAAATGAGGAACCATCCTACCAAAACCTCTGGGATGCCATGATATCAGACTAAGAGGGAGATTTATATCTCTTCAAACACACATCAAGAAAATGAAAATATCAAAAGTCAACAGCCTAACAATATACCTAAGGGAGCTGGAAAAATAGGACTACCAAAACCCTAACCTTAGCAGAAGAATCCAGATCACCAATGTAAAAGCCAAAATAGAGGACATAGAAGACAAAAAACTCATACAAAAAAAAAGTCAACAAAACAATAAGCTAGTTCTTTGAAAGAATAAACAAGATTGACCAGTAGCCAGAATGACCAAGAAAAAGAGAGAAAAATCGCAAATAAACACAACCAGAAATGCAAAATATCAAATCACAACCAATGCCAAAGAAATACAAAAGATTATCAGAAATTACTATGCACACTTGTATGGAAACGAACTTGATAGCTTAAATTATATGGAGGACTTTCTGACATCACACAATCTCCCAATGTTGTCACAAGAAGACATTGAGACACTAAATTGACCCAGGAAATTGTCTCTGTCATAATAAAACTGCCTTAAAAAAAGCCCTGGACCATATGACTTTCTACCAGAATTCTATAAAACATACAGGGAGGAGCTGATACCAATCCTATTAAAAGTATTGCAGGCAATTGAGAAAGATAGAATTCTCCCCAAGTCATTTTGCAAAGCTAACATCATAATGATACACAAAGTGGGTAAAGATTCAACAAAAAAAGAGACGTACAGACCAATATCCCTAATGAACAAATATTCAAAAAATTATCAACAAGATTCTAGCAAATTTAATCCAACAACACATCTCAGAATCATCCACCAAAACCAAGTAGGCTCCATCCTAAGGTTGCAGGTCTGGTTCAACACCTGCAAAACCAAAATGTAATTAAATGCATCAACAGATGTATAAACAATAACCACATGATTATACCATTGATGCAGAAAAAGCTTTTCATAAAATCCATCATCCCTTCTTGATAAAAGCCCCCAAACTCCTAGGCGTAGAAGGCACATACTATAAAATAGTAAGCACTATCTATGATAAACCATCAGTCAACATATTGCTAAATGAACAAAAACTAAAAACATTTCCCCTAAAAACTGGAACAAGACAAGACTACCCATTCTTACCCCTCTTGTTCATCATTGTATTGGAATTACTACCTAGAACAGTTAAACAAGAGAAGGAAATCAGGATATCCAAATAGGAAAACAGAAATTTAAATTATATCACTTTGCTGACAATATAATAGTATACCTTAAAAAACTAGGAGAATTTATCAAAACCTACTTTCACTGATAAAAGACATTGGCAAAGTCTCAGGGTATAAAATAAATGTGCAAGAGACAGTTGCATTCTTATACACCAATAACAAGCAGGCAGAGAACCTAATAAAAAGCACAATCTCATTCACAATAGCCACACAAAAAATGAACTACCCCTCAGCATCCTCCTAACCAAAGAAGTGAAAGACCATTACAATGAAAACTACAAAATATTGCTCAAAGAAATCCAGGAAAACACAAATAATGAAAAAATATTCCATGCTCATGGATAGGAAGAGTCAGCCTTGTTAAGATGTCCATCCTATCAAAGGCAATCTACAGATTCAATGCAATACCCATTAAATTACCAACACCATTCTTCTCAGATCTGGAAATGACAATACAGAAATTCTTATGGAAACATAAACTACCACCAATAGCCAAAATAATACTTAGAAAAGAAACAAAGTGGAAGGTATCACACTTCCAGACCTCAGATTTTACTGCAAGACTACGATAATCAAAACAGTCTGGTATTGGTACTATAACAGGCATATGGACAAATGGAACAGGATAGAGATTCTGGAAGCAAAACCTCAATTTTGCAACCAGCTCCTCTTCGACAAAGCCTCCACCAACAACAACTGGGGAGAGGAGAACCTATTCAGTAAATGGTGCTGGTAAAACTGACTGACCACATGCAGAAGATTGAAACCAGAACCCTGCCTATCACCATACACAAAAATGAACTTTAAATGGATCAAAGATCTAAATGCAAAACCTCAAACTATAACATTTAAAAAATGCAGGAGTCACCCTTATGAAAATTAGAACTGGCAACCAATTCCTGATCAAAACCCAAAGTGCCCATGACTTAAGAGATAAGATAGTCAAGTGGGACCTCATCAAACTGAAAAGCTTCTGAAAAGCAAAATAAACCCTTAACAGAGTGGAAGACAGCCCACAAAATAGAGAAAAAAATATTTGCCAACTGTATATCTGGCAAAGGCCTACCATCCAGAATCTACAAGGAACCCAAACATGTCAAAAGGAAAAAAGACAAAACAAAACAAAATGAACAAACAAACAAAAAAAACCCATTAAAAAGTGAGCAAAAGGTGCGAATAGACACTTCTTAAAAGAAGATATATTGGCAGCCAACAGACATGTGAAAAAGTGCTCAGCCTCACTAATCATCACAGAAATGAAAATCAAAACCACACTCAGATACCACTCAACTCCAGTCAGAATTGCCATCATTAATAAAACAAACAACAACAGATGCTGGCATGGATGCAGAGAAAAAGGAACACTTCTATACTGTTGGTGGGAATGCAAACTAGTGCAACCTCTTTGGAAAACAGTGTGGCAATTTTTAAAAGAACTAGACATTGACCTTCCATATGATCCAGCAATCTTCCTAATGGGAATATATCCAGAGGAACTCAAATCATCTGCACACTCATGTTTATTGTAGCACTATTCTCAATAGCAAAAACATAGAACCAAACATACTGATCATCAGAACTGGACTGGATTAAAAAAAGTGGTACATATACACAGTGGAATATTACACAGTCACAAAGAAGGACAAACATATGGTCTTTGCAGCAACTTGGATCAAATTAGAGTTTATCATACTCAGTGATCTATCACAAAAACAAAGAACAGAGTACCACATGTTCTCACTCATAAGCAAAACTTGAACATTTACCATCACACTATAAGAAAGGGATTGGCAGTAGCAGGATTCTGCTGGGGTGGGGGAGAGGGAACACAACATCAGAAAGGGTACCTGATATCAAATCAGGCAAAGTGGGGACCAAAGGAAGGCCCAAACTTTACCTGTATGATGACGACTTGTATACCTAACCCTGAATTGTACTCCATATATTTAAAATAAAAAAGAATAATAAATTACTACTTTATATCTATGCATGACTTTTTCATGTGACTTAATTGCTTTGCCCATTATGATAGTTAATTTTATTTGTCAACTTGACAGGGCCAAAAGGTACCCAGACATTTGGTCAAACATTATTCTGGGTGGGTCTGTGAAGGTGTTTATTGATGAGCTTAACATTTCAATCCATAGAATGAATGAAGCAGATTTACCTCCTTAATGTGGATGGTTTTCATGCAATCAGTCAATGACTTGAGTAGAACAAAAAGGTTGAGTAAGAGACAAATCAACCTACCTGACTGCCTTGAGCTGGGACATCAAACTTTTCCTGCCTTCAAACTCAAACTGAAACATCAGTTCTTCTTGAGTCTCAAGACTGTAGAATTTGGGACTGGAACTTACATTATCAGTTACCTGGTTTTCAGTCCTTTAAACTCAAATTGGAACTGTCCCATCACTTCTCCCAGGTGTCTAACTTAATGACATCTGGTCTTGAAACTACTCAGCCTCCATACAAAAGCAGAATACTTATAATAAGTCTTCCTCTCGTATATATATATACACTCTGTGTCTCTGAAGAACTTTTACTAATACATGCCTCTAGAGCTGGAGTTTATTTCTTGACACTTTAAATCTGTGTTTGGTCATGGACTTGTCTTGAACAATGGTAACTGCAGATGTAACACAGTAAATGTTTGAAATGACTTTCACATCAGTGCTGACTCTCTACCACTGGAAGCTCTTAATTATTATTTGAAGAAGCACAGGCTATCCTATTAGAAGATTTGACAGACAATGTGGAGTAAAGACGAGTCATTGATGAAGCCTGGGATAGTATGTTGGAATATTAGGCAATGTTGAGCAGAAAATATATATCCCAAGTAAGTTCCACTAAGCCAACCATAAGCACCTGCCAGAGATATCATTGTTCATGCAGTCGTTAATCATAATCATCCAGGCATAGGCATGCTGCCATCTGATATAGTTCTAAACATTATTGGTTAAATTTCAATGATAATTTTCTTTACATTATATAACATCGTTTATATAAATCAACTATAATGATTGATTAAAGCAATGAAACAATCTTTTTTTCTGAAACTCAGTCTTTGTTATTAAAGTGCAAATTATAGAATTTAAAAAACAAAAAATTTCCCCTTAAAAACACATTATTCAAACTCATTTACACTATGAAAAATAAGATCAATATTTTTTTGATTGCAAAGTCATACAAAAGTTACATACAAAACTCTTATCTGAAGTATTTTAATATATTTTATAGTTTTTAAAATATTCATAAGAAATACATTTTGAAGCCGGGCTCGGTGGCTCAGCCTGTAATCCTGCACCTTTGGGAGGCTGAGGTGAGTGGATTGCCTGAGCCTGAGGGTTCGAGACCCGCCTGGGCAACTTGGCGAGACCTCATCTCTATAATAAATAAATCAAAAAATGAGCCGGGTGTGGTAGTGCGCGCCTGTAGTTCCAGCTACTTGGAAGGGTGAGGTGGAAGGATTGCCGGAGCCCAGCAGGTCGAGGCTGCGGTGGCCGGGAGCATGCCACTGCACTCCTGTCTGGGTGACAGAGTGAGACTCCAACTCAAAAAAAAAAAAAAATCTGAGCTTCTGAAAATAAAAGATATATTTAGAGAAGCACAAAATACACTAGATTGGACAAAGTAAAAGAAAAGATTTCAGAATGTGAAAACAAGGGTTTTTAATTAACCCAATTGAACAACAATAAAGAAAAAGTATTAAGAAAATCGAACAAAGCGTTCAAAACATGTGGAATTATATAAAACATCTAAACCAAAAGAATATTGGTGTTCCTAAGAAAGAAGGAAAAGTAGCAGGTTTGGAAATCCTATTTAAGGGAATAATAGAAGAAAACTTCCCTGGCCTTGCCAGATATTTAAACATCCAGATACAAGAAGCTCAAATAACTCCTGGAACATTCATTATCAAAAGATAATCCCAAGATACATAGACATTCAAATTCAATGTGATGGAAAGAATTCTGAAAAGTGAGAATAAAAAGCATCAAATAACTTATAAAGGAAAATCTACCAGAAGCACAGCAGAATTCTCAAGAGAAACACTGAAACAAGAAGGGATTGGGGGTCTATCTTTAATCCCTTCAATCAAAATGTCAGTCAAGTATTTTGTATCCCACAAAACTACGTTTCATTAATGAAGGAGAATTTAAGTCTTTCTCAGACAAATAAGCACTGAGGGAATGTGTGGCCATTGGACAGCTCCACAAGAAATGTTCAAAATAGTTCTAAGCATTAAAACAAAAGGTCAAAGTGCACCAGTTGAAAAACACAAAATATTATAAAACTCATAAAGCTTAGAAAACACCAACACAATGAAGAAAAAAAGAGCAAGCAGGTAACAAGCAACAAGATAACTAGAGCAGTATTTCACATATTATTACTATCTTTGAATGCAAATTATCTGAATGCTTGCTTAAAAGGTATAGACTGGTAGAATGAATAAGAAAATGCAAATATCTGCTGCCTTTCAGAGACTTACTTAATTCACACTTACTACTATAGACTCAAGGTAAAGTGGTGGATAGAAATATTTCACACCAATGGAAACAAAAAACAAGAGTAGCTATTTTTATATCAGATAAACAAACTTTAAAATAACAGTTAAAAAAGCAAAGAATTTCATTATATAATGATAAAGAGATCAACAAGAAGATATTACAATTTTATATATATGTGGGCCTAACACAGAAACCACCTTCTTTATAAAACAAATTCTAATAGACTAAGAAAAGAGATAGACAGCAATACAATAATAGTAGAACAGGTCCACAGTCTACTGACACCAGATCATCAAGGCAGAAAGTCAACAAGGAAACATTAGACTTAAACTAGATGCTAAAACACTGGACGTTGCAGACATATAAATATAATTCTATCCCCCTAACTACAGAATACACACTTATTTTCATCAGCACAACTTCCAAGATTGGTCATATGATAGGGCATTGAACAAGTCTCAATAAGGTAAAAAAACAATCACAATCATATCAAGCACCTTGTGAGACCACAGTGGAATAAAACTATAAATCAGTTCCAAGAGGAACACTCAAAACAAAAACAAAAAAACATAAAAATTGAACAAGCTACTCCCAAATGATGCTTGAGTCAACAATGAAATTGATATGAAAATTTTTTAAAATTCCTTGAAATCAGTGATAGCAATGACATGTTCTCAAAATATCTGGGATACAGCCAAAGCTGTGTTTAGAGAAAAAAATAATAATAATCTCTATGACTTACACCAAAAAGCCTGAAATATTGCATACTGACAACTTGACATCATACCTAAAGGTATTAGGCAACATAAGAACAAACCAAATTCAAAGCTAGCAGAAGAAAATAAATAACAAAGATCAGAACAGAACTGAATTAAATTTAAACAACAGCAACAAAATAAAACTATCAGGGAAACAAAAAATTGAATATTTGAAAAGATAAACAAAATTGATAGGCCACTAGCTAGATATAGTAAGCAAAAAAGAAGGATTCAAATTAATTCAATCAGAGTAAAAGACCATACAAGATTATTATGAACACCCCTATGCAAATGAACTAGAAAGTTGAGAGTAAATGGATATGCTCCTGGAAACATACAACCCCCATGTTGAATCAGGAAGAAATAGAGACCCTGAACTGACCAGTAACTAGTAGTGAGATTGAATCTGTAATCAAAAGTCTTCCAACAACAACAAAAGTCCCGTCCCTGACAATTTCACAGCTGAATTTTGCCAGACTCAAAATACCAACTGATGCCAATCCTACTAAAGCTATTCCATAATATTAAGGGCAGAATTCTTCTGAACTCACTCATAAAGGTAGCATCCCTAAATGCCAAAGCCAGGAAAAGACACAACAAAAAAAGAAAACCACAGACCAATATCTTTGATAAACATAGATACAAAAATCTTCAACAAAATACTAACAAACTGAATCCAAAAGCACATTAAAAAAAAATAGTTCACCATAATCAAATGGGTTTTATCTCAGGGATGCAAGACTGATTCAGCATACACAAGTCAATAATTGTGATCTATCACATAAACAGAATTCAAAAATAAAAATTATAGGACCACTTCAATAAATACAGAAAGACATTGATAACATATCAACATCTTTTTTCATAAACACCCTCAGAAAAATAGGCATGGAAGGAATACAACTCAAAATAATAAAAGTCTTATACACAAACCCACAGTCAATATCATACTGAATGGGGAAAAGGTGAAGCATTCCCTCTCATAACCAGAACAAGGCAAATATGCCCACTGTCACCACTTATCTCCAGCATAGTACTGGAATCCTAGCCAAAGTAACTGGGCAACAGAAAAAAATAAAGGGTATCCAAATTGGAAAATATGAAATCAAATTATCTTTGTTTTCCAATGATATGATTTTATACCTAGAACACCCCAAAGACTCCACCAAAAGACTCCTGGACTTGATAAGTGAATTTAGTAAATCCTTAAGTTACAAAATTAACACACAAAAATCAGTAACATAGATATATACCAATAATGAGCCATCTGAGAATCAAAGCAAGAACTCAATTTCATTGAAATAAGCTGCTAAAAAAATACCTAAGAATATATTTAACCATGGAGGTAAAGGATATCTATAAAAAAGAACTACAAAACACTGATGAAGGAAATCATTGAGGACACAGACAAATGGAAAAACATCCCATACTCATGAATTGGAAGAATCAACATTATTAAAATGACCAAATTCCCAAAGTAATCACCAGATACAACCCAATCCCTATTAAACTATAATACCATTGTCATTTTTTACAGAATAAGAAAAAACAATCCTAAAATTCTTATGAAACCAAGAAAGTTCACAATTATCCAAGGCAGTTCAAAGGGAAAAAAAAAGTTGGAGGCACACTATTACTTGGTTTCATATTATTGAGTTCAAATCATATTAAAGGGCTATATTAAGCAAAACAGCATGGCAGTGGCACAAGGACAGATACTTGCCCCGATGGAACAAAATTGAAAATTCAGAAATATACACAGATTCCAATAACCAACTGATCTTTGAAAAAGCAGACAAAAATGTACACTGGGGAAATAGCATACTATTGAACAAATGGTGCTGGGAAAATAGGATAGCCACATGAAGAAAAAGGAAACTAGGACCCCTATCTCTTACCATTTACAGAAAGTAACTCAATATGGATTAAAAACCTAAATATCAGCTTGAAACCATAAACCCTAGAAGCAAACCTAGAAGCAAAATTCTTCTGCACATCAGCCTGGACAAAGAATTTATAGTTAAGATCCCAAAAGCAAATGACCCAAAGTCAATATAAATAGATGGAACTTAATTAAATGGAAAAATTTCTGCACAGCAAAATAAATAACCAACCAAGTAAATAGGCAGCCTACAGAATGAAAGTATTCTCAAACTATACATCAGACAGAACTAATATCCAGAATATAGAAAGAACTCAAATGAATCAGCAAGGAAAAACAAAAACCATTGAAAAGTGAGCAAACAACATGAACAGACATCTCCCAGAAGAAGATATACAAATGGCCAAAACACATATGAAACACACTGTTGGTGGGAATGTAAAGCACAGCCTATATGGAAATCAGCATGGAGATTTCTCAAAGAAGTAAAAGTATCATTTGATCCAGCGATCCCGTTACTAGGTGTCTATCCATAAGACCAGAGGTTCCTAGATAAAAAGACACCTGCATCTGCATGTTCACTGCAGCACAATTCACAACTGCAAAGATCTAAAATCAACCTAATACTACTCTGCTATCAAAATTAATAAAATAATATGTTTTACAGTAACATAGATGGAATTGGATAATGTCATCTTAAGCGAACTAACTCAGGAACAGAAAACCAAACACTGCCTGTTCTTATTTACAAATGGGAGCCAAGCTATGTGTCTACAAAGGCACATAGAATGGTATATAAACATTGGAGTCCCAGAACAGAGAGTATGGGAATGACGGGAGAGATGAAAATTACCTGTTGTGTAAATGTGTCCTAATGGGGGGTGTTGGGAATACTTAAAGCCCAGACTTCATCATCACTGTACAATGTACTCATGTAACCAAAAATCATGTGTACCCCTAAAGCTATTGAAATAAAAAAGAAAAACAATGAAAATAAATTGCACTTTAATCGTTACTGGATATACTGGAAGTTTTTAAAAATTATTTATTTATTTTTTATTATGAAGTTGTGGGGTACAGTTAAGGGTTAGGTATACAATTGCGTTTCATTCAGGCACCCTGTTGATATGGAGTGTTTCCCCGTTCCCAGACAGATATTTGCTACTGTTAATCCCATCTCCCTCCCCCCACCATAGTTTCCCAGTACTGTCAGTCATTTTCTTATAGTATTGCATTGGATGTTTAAGGTCCATTATATGAGTGAGAACATGTGATACTCAGCTCTTTGTTTCTGTGAGAGGTCACTCAGTATTATAGACTCTAGTTCCATCCAGGTTGCTGTGAAATTCATGATTTTGTTCTTTTTTATGGCTGTGTAGTATATTTGCCAACACCAGGTCTGACAAAGGCTTAACATCCTGGATCTACAAGGAACTCAAATGTGCTGAAAAGAAAATATACTGGAAGTTTAACAGCTTAAATATCTTAATTGTATTCATTGCTGTTACCTAATATTAAGGATGATGATTTAAGAATTTAGTTGAAAACAAATATACATTTCATATGTTGCTATTTAAATCAATATTGTGTTGTTGCATTTGTTAGCAGGATCCTGAAGTAATTTAAATTTTAAATCTCAATCAGGCTATGTATTTTTATAATAGCTTTTAAGAGATTTTGGTAGGGTTGGAATATATTCAATGCATGTATTCAATCTCCTTTCTCACATACTAACAGCAGGCATCACAACACTTTTTCTGCAGTTTTATAGATGGGAGCAGAGCACATGAGACCTCCAAGTCAGAACCAATGTGTTTCTCAGAGTATAGCAGAATGCTGTACAGAGTTGGCTTTGTCACAGGTGATGGAGCCAGAGCTTAGAAAAACCCCCAATATTTTAAAGGGGCTTGCTAGAAATCTGTTCAAACTTTGTTTCAGATAGATGCAATATTTTACTTTGCTTGTAGGAAGCAAACTCTCCCTCTGTCAAGGAAAGGATGCTCTCTCTATTCCATGACTATTTGGTACTGAAAGTTTCAGGACAGTTATCTGGGTGGCCTTGGATGACCCAGTTCTCCTCCCTTTCTCATTTGTAATTCTCACAGATAACTGTACAATGTGCCAAGAATATAACATTTTTAGATAAGGAGAAACTGGCCAGAATAGCCTAGGCTCTGCTCCTGTCCCCTCTAGAACAAGATATCCTTTAGTGGTTTAGCCTAGCATGTCATTTTGCCCCAGGAATATAAAACCCAGGGTGTATTGCTTTCCAGGGTCCTTCAGTGGTAAGGCAGTAAGATATACACTGGTTAGTACAGTCTAAACTTTCTCACCCTAGATAGCTTTCCTGAGCTTCATGGGATGGATCACAATTAATCCTAGGCTTCTGTTGTTCCTCTCTGTTATGTGACAAACCTGCCTCACATGGCTTGTTTGGTGTGTGGGTGTTCCATCTCACCAGATTCAAACAAGTTGATAATCAGTGTACTTTGAACCTTCTTTTAAATGTCTTTTTATAAGACATGCAGACTAAGTCACACAGCTCTCAGAGGTTTTGTTCCTTCTTTTGAGAGTTTTTTTTTTTCTGTTTTTTTAAAGACTTTGTTAATTCCATATTTTAGCCTATGGGGTCTGAGATTCTTTCCTCTTCTTGGTTGAGACTGTTTTGTTCCTTCTTTTGAGAGTTGAAAGGTGCAGGAAGCGACCAGAAGGGCAGCTCCCAAAATGGCACAGACACACTGGACAACAAAGGCCCTCGGTCTGGCCTCTGTGAGCACAATTCCCCGCCTGCACCAATTTCAAACCTCCCCACGCACATCAATTTCAAACCTTCCCATGTGCGTCAATTTCAAACTTCCCCTGCGCCAATTTCAAACCTGCAAGCCTCCAATCAGTACCCAGCTTTGTTATGCGTCCAATAGGACCATAACACGGCATTGACCCCACCCTACTCCCATGCAGCTCCTCCAATAGGAGCATAGCACGGCCCCTTTTAGCCCCTGTCGGGCTGATAAATACAGCCCTCTCTCCGCAACTCTGTCTCTCAGTCTCTCTTTCTTTCTCTTTCTGTTGCACTCTCCCTCTCTGCAGCTCTCTCCCTGCCTCTCTCTCTTACTCTCTCTTTCTCTCTCTCTTTTCCTTTTCCTCTGTAACAGCCACTTTAATAAATCTCTTGGTCCTGGCCGGGTGTGGAGTCATTACTGGCGCCGAACTTCTTTCAAGAGTTTTTTTTTCTGTGTTTTTTTAAAGACTTTGTTAATTCCATGTTTTAGTCTATGAGGTCTGAGATTCTTTCCTCTGCTTGGTTGAGACTGTCCTCTGCTTGGTTGAATAAATACTTGTTACTTTGTTATTGATTTTGAGGATGGAGCTCTTTATTTCCATTATTTCAGAATGGCTTTTTTTTAAAGGTTGGCCAACTCTGCTTTTACTTCCTGTATGATTTATTTTGAGTTTCACTTCATGTCTCTCTTGGTTCCTGTTCATGTATGCCATCCATTTTCTGATTTCTGTGTCTGTCAGCTGAGGCAGTTCATTCTGGGGGGTTTCCATTGTTTGTGCTTTGATGGTTGCTTTTTTGTGTGCTGCCCTATTCAAATTCTGAGCATTGCCAGCATTTCTTCGTTGATCGTACAAGAAGTAAAACCTCGAAGACCAACCTTACTGCCCATTAAAAGTGAACTAGATAAAGAAAAAGTGGTATATATACACAATGGAATATTGCATAGTCATAAAGAAGAATAAAATAGTGGACTTCACAGGAAATTAGATGGAATTGGAGACCATCAGACTTAGTGATCTATCACAGAACTGCAAGTGATCCATGGAGAATTGTCTCTCAAACAAAAACGTCTCCAACAGTCTTGGTCTCTGAGTGACTGACTATATAAAGCAGAAATTACCCCATTAATGCCTATCTGATATATAATCTAATGAATAAACAAAAACTGTGATAATGTTACCTAGTCTAAGTTCACTAATATTGACTTTGAGAGATGGAACTTTTTCATAACAATGTGAGACAACATTTATATTGGTGAGAATTTTCTTTTCACAAAACTATCCACTCAGAATTTACCACGAAGTGAGAGAGAGGATGAAGGATCTGAGAAATAAATTGAACATTCTGCAAGGAATCCATATGAAGAAAGAGATGATTAGGTCTTATTGTGTTCTGGGATCATCAGATTAGTATAGAAGATGTACCTATGTCAAGTTTTAGGCAGAGGAAATATTGTGTGTGTGTGTGTTGTTTTCTCTCCTACCACATTTTCCTGGGTAATCACAGACCATGGTTGGACACAGTAAAGAATGGATACACTCAGTAAAAGAATGGATAAACTCTTTTTTCTACTCATATTCTAATTATATATACATGGATATATGGAACAATGTAACTCTAAAATTATAAAGAAATATACTTATTTGGATTCTGTATGTACAGGCAAATTTAATAGGGTGATTCCATTTCAACTACTGCACAATTCTATATTGGCATGTTAATCTAATAAAAATAAAAGCACTGATTAATCTGTCTAATATAAGGATGCCTTTTTCTGAATAAATTCAAAGATCAAGACTCAGAGTCAAAGGTACAGTTTGAATTGGATTTAACAGTATTTACACACCACAAGTGACACAAGAGTTTCAGCTGACTAGTAAACTGCTTTGTGACCTAGTATAACTGTTCCTTGCTTTCTGATGAATTCAAATCAGTCTTTATAGTCAGTGTCTTGAAATCTGAAGTGAGTCTACTATGAGAAAACTGGTAAATATTTATCCACTGGTGGAAAAATGTTAAACAAAGCAATCCTAAATTCATATTTATTTTGATCTTGTATTATGCATGACGTTTATACAGCAACTAGAAACTGGATATGTGGCAAGAAATTAAGAAACTGCCACACACTCAGAAGAATTTTGTTTCTGGCAAATAGACAATAAAATTGTAAAAGGTCACTTCTAACTGGAGGGCTTGGTGGCTCCAGAATATTCATAGACCCTGCAGCTGCAATATGGCTCATAATTCAAATACAGTGGGGAATCTCACATCTCTGTGAGGATTCAAGGATTTATACAGGAAAGAAGAATTTGCTACAGGGCAACAGGACTTTTTTATTTAATTTTAAAGTTACACCTCACACACACACACACACACACACACACACACACACACACACACACAAAATATTGAGCCAAATATAATTAGAAAGATCCGATATGAAGAGGAGATTTCTGCCTATTCAAAACTTATGTCTCTTAGGAAGCTCCATATTTAACATGCCTTATGTTATATGTGAGAAAATGGTTAGACACTTTATTTAAAATCTTGATTGATTTAATTCAAGTGTACTTTTAAAAAACACGAGTAAAACCTGTTTAAGTATATAGTGAAAACTTCCTGTAAATTGCATTTTCATGTAGACGGAGAAATAAAATAATATGTGAGAAATGTAATCCACAAGCTGAAGATCAAGAATTACCTTCTCCCTCCCTCTATTTTTTTAGAAACAGAGTCACACTCTGTCACATGGGCTGGAGCACAGTGGCACAGTCATAAATCACTGTAGCCTCAATCTCTTGTGTTCCAGCAATACCCCTGCTTCAGCCTCCCAAGCATCCAAAACTAAGACACACACCACCCATCCTACTATTTTTAAAAAAAATTTTTTTTAGAGATAGTGTCTCACTATGTGGCTTAGGCTAGCCTTCAGCCATCCCAAAGTGCTGTAAGAAGATTTCCCTATTCTAAAATTACAAGAAGGATTTTTCTATACAGACAAAAGCAGTTTGAAGGCCTGAGGAAATAAATAGAAAAACATTATTAAAAAGGAACTACAATTGCTTATGGTTTAGGGAAATTAAATGCATTGTATTATGGACCACATGTTTATGCCCCACCCATACTTCCACTAACCACTTTGCTTAAATATTTTGTTTAAATATATACTTCCACTAACCACTTTGTTTAAATATATACTTCCACTAACCACTTTGTTTCCACTTTGTTTAAATATTTTAACTATTAGTATGATGGTGTTAGAAGGTGAAACTTTTTATTTTTATCTTAAAGATGTGGAGTACAATTCAGGGTTATGTATACATAGGTTCATTATGCAGGTACCCTTGTTGATGAGGTGCGTCCCCCAGGGCAGTTTCCCACTACTGCCAATCCCTTTTTTATAGTATTTTCATTGTTCAAAGTCTGCTTATGAGTGAGAACATATGGCACTCAGTTCTTTGTTTCTGTGATAGATCACTCAATATTATTGACTCTTAAGTCCATCCAAGTTGCTGTGTAGTTCATAATATTACACAGTCATAAAGTCCTACTTTATGACTGTATAATATTTCATTGCATATGTGTACCACATTTTTTAATCCAGTCCTCTTTTGATGGGCAGCACCGTTTGTTCCATGTTTTTGCTACAATGAATAGTACTGCAATAAACATAAAATAATGCTGCAATAAATGTGCAGGTATCTTTTTCATAGAGTGATTTGAGTTCCTCCGGGAACACTTTTACACTCTTGGTAGGAGTGTTCACTAGTACAACCTCTGTGGAAAACAGTTTAGTGATTCCTAAAAGATCTAAAAATCGATCTTCCATATAATCCCTTAGTCCCCCTACTGAGAATATACCTAGAAGATGAATCTTTTGGAGGATATTAGGCCTTGAGGGTGGGGCCCTCATAATCGGATTAGTGTCCATATAGGAAGAGACACATGAGTCCTTTCTTTCTGCTTTCCTTCCTGTGACAGTACGGCAAGACGATGGCCATCTGCAACACACGACACAAAACCTCACCAGACAGTGCATCTGCCAGTCCCTTGATATCGGAAGTTAGGCCTCTAGAGCTCTAAGAAATAATTGCTTGTTGTTTACACCACCCACTTATGGTAAATTATCATGGCAGTCAGAACTGCATAAGACACATTGTAACAGAATGAAGTGAAAAAGATAAAAGTGAAAGAGTAAAAAACAGTCCAGGCTCAGCCTGTAATCCCACGCCTTTGGGAGGCTGAGGTGAGTGGATTGCCTGAGCC
>NW_007246390.1:0-18808 GCF_000164805.1 Carlito syrichta | reverse complement strand
CTCCAGTCTGGGCGACAGAGTGAGACTCCAACTCAAAAAAAAAAACAAAAAAACAGTACAACAGCAAGTATAATATAATCCAAGCAATGATAGAAAGAACTGATACCAGCATGTAAGCTCTTGGAGAATAGAGGTGTTTGTTAAGTTTTGTTCACTGCTGTAACCCAACACTTATAGTAGCATCTGGTCAATAAAGCCCACTGGTGAGTATCTGCTCAATATTTGAATGCACAAATGCAATTAAACAGAAAAATGATGAAAGAACAAAAGACAAAAATGAATTCTTATTTGTAGCAGGAATTAATGTGAATGCCTTGTATATTTGAAAGAAGCCTTTCAAAAATGAATATTGAGTCTGGGGAGAACTTAGAGATTGTGGTCATTGAGAGATATTAACAACTGAATAGGATGAGCCAAATAATATACTATTGTTTTCTCACTGTTCAACAGAATGTCTTGTATATGACTTGAGTGCTCATTTCGCATTTTTGTAAAGACTAGATAATTTTTTAAAAGAAACATCTAAGATGACGTTTTATATTATTTGTTGCTACAAGATATAGCAAGTATTACTCACTGTCTCACAATAAGCAGGTGTCATATGCATATAGCATAATTACTAAAGAATTACATTTGTGTGCTATGTGCCAAAATTTTGGCAAGTTGTAGAATAACCACAGGGAATAATGCAGTTAGCCAGAATTAGAATGCTCAGAGTGCTGACACTTGTATACCCTAAGTTAAAGAAGGGGAGCAAGCAGTTACCTATATTCAAAGGAGAAGATTGTAGAAAAGGTCACTTGAAGGGAAACTCTCATCTTAGGCTAAGTGAAAACAGTGAGCCCCAGGTGAGGGAACCAGGGAAATACATATCATGACCTCATTGTCCCTCCTTATCATTGGACAACCACAACTGGAATCCAGAGGGCAATAAGTCCTTTCAATCTTTACTGTGAAAAATTTATCCTCACATTGGGAAGAACTCTCCTCACATTTAATATCCCACCTCACATTGGGAAGAATGAAACATAGCTTTCAAAGTCAAGTGGTTGGTAAAGAAGCATAGTGCCAAACTAACAATGAAGGATCGGTTAATTATATGCACAATATTTGTTTTTTTCTAAGGTATGTGATTACATGTTTGTCTAAATTAATTGCTTATTGGTATAATATATAGTAGACTCATTAATAATTTCCTTTAAAAATGTTCTCTTTTTTATAGATCTGGATCTACTAGATTTACATCTCATTAGATTGAGCCAATTATTGAATCAGCATATTCATAACGAACAGAACTTTATGTCACATACTCTAAAAGTTAAAAATTAAACTGGCACACTACATCAAAATCCAAAAAATACTTCATTTTGTTCTTGGAAAATTTCTGTCATTTTGTTATTTTAATCCTCTATACTAAGAATGTAAGAAAAGAGAACATGGGGTGCTTAAAATAAATGTCAACTTTTATATCTTAAAAGATTGACATTTCTTTTCCTATTACAGGCCATTATAAATTCATATTTGTGAAGTACTTAGAAAATAATTCAATTAATATATATTATAGCCATTGGCTATTCATCTGTTTCATTTTAGTCATTCATTTTTATGATCACAGAAAGTCACTGGGGTTCTATATGCAATTTGAAATTGGTCTAAAATACAAGAATAAAGATTGCTTGTTTTCCAAAGTGTCTGAATATGATTGATGGCTACATTTCTCCTGGGAGTCTTGTCATTTCAGAATTCAGAAATTCACTAATTATAAACACTTAAGCCTTTCCACTTTGATAAGTAATTAAATGTAGATCAAACACTTTAAATGTTTTGACTAGGATGGAATTTAAAAGTCATCTTCTTCCTACCCTCACTATTTTCTCTGAGGTTGGTAAGACTGAGAGCCACTGAGACCAACGTGGGTGGCTATGAGGACATTGTATCAAGACAATGCTGGCTTTCTAACTTTGGACTTGACCTTATCCAGCATTCTAGCAGTTTTCAAAATGACTAGAGTATTTATTGGGAATTTAGAAACTCCTGGTAGGGAATTTATTAAGAAAGAGACAAAAAGTGTAGAGACACTGGGTCTCCCTGTCTTGTTTCAGTGGGTTTCTATTTGTGAAGCAAGTTTTATGGCCTTATTCATTATTTTCTTTGGTATAACGTAATATGAGATTAGTGAAATAAACCTTACAGATCCCCATACCACCATATGAGCAGACAACGAGAAGGCGGTGTCTATATACCAGGAAAGGATCTCTCACCAAAACCTAACAGCACTGGCACCCTGATCTTAGACTTCCAGTCACCAGAACTAAAAAAATTTAAATTTCTATGGTTTATAAGTCACTCAGAGTAAGGTACTTTGTTGTAGCAGCTCAAACTAAGACACACAAAAAAATCAGACAAAATAATTTACATATTTTATGTTCCTATTTTTATAATGCACATTAACAGTAAAACTCTCATTAGAAGTCACAATAACAGTTACTCAATTGTCCTTACAGGGGATGGTCATGAGTGATTGAAGAGAACTAGCTCTCTGGGTATGAGTTAAAGTGAAAACTAAGCAACTTATATACGTACATGTTCACTTTCCTATATACAAATGTATACATATATGTGTATGCATATTATATGGGATAGGATGTTGAACCTCATTAATAAATGCTATATGCTCTAATAAATTATGGAAAGATGGTCAGAATTACCATTAAGTACTTTGTCAAAATAGAGTTTTGTTTATTACTTATGGCAATATAAATTAGTACTGTATTTCTAGATGGCAATTTAGCATACACCATGTAATTACTAAAAAAAAATGGTACCTCTATATATTCTGATATGCAGTGCTTTTATAGTCAGAGAAAAAAATAAAATTTCAAAAATTTCAAAACAAAACAGCCTGCCTTTAAATTGTGCACACACAGTCAGACACACACAATCTGCATAAGTTAGTCGTATCCCCTGCTTTGTCTGAGAGAGTTCTGGTTTATGACTGCTTTCTCAGTTTCCCGCATTTGTTATAGACGGAATGTTCATGTACCTCCCCCTCAAATCGATATGCTGAAATCTAATTACCAGTGTGACGGTACTCAGAGGCAGGGCCTTAGGGCCTTTGGGAGGTAGTTATGAGTAGGTTATGAACGCTCCACTTTCATTAACAAAATTAACACCTTTATAAAAAGGACCCCGGAGAACTGCTTTGCCTCTTCCAATATGTGTGGATACACCCAGTAGAAGACTGCCTATGAACCTCAAATGCACAAATGGGCCCTCACCAGACAATGAATCTGTAGGTGCCTCGTTGTACTTCTCAGACTCCAGAACTACAAATAATAATAATAATAAATTTCTGTCGTTTATAAGCCAGTTTGTGGCATTTTGTCATAGTAACCCAAATGGACTTTTCTTTTTTAGATAAAATATTATTAATGTTTGCTTTAAAGTAGTCACATTAAAGCTAGTTGCATTCAAATAACTTGGCAGTCCTCTACTTTATACTTCCCACTCCTCCTGTGGTTTATTTCTGTAGTGGGTGAGATGCTCGTGAGTGACTAGAGTTTTCACTGTAACCTGTGATTAAGTTCAGATGATGACCAGCAGTACACTGTGTCTCTCTTCTGACCTTTTCCAGACCTCAGGTAACTAACTCCTCCCTTCAAAACCAGCATGCAGAATGTTCCCTCATAAACCCAGGTGTTCAGGGACAGGGTTGACTAGACCCAGCAAATTCTGGTAGAAATGGGAGACATAGTCAGTAAGTATTCACTGTTCTAGCCACTTGGTAATCTGTCCAGCTGAGTCACTATTTGTGTTGAGATTATTCAAGATGCGTAAAATCTCCAGGCCATACATGGTAAGGTTCAATAGAAACTTGAAAATTATACATTAAATATTAATGAAATGTGTGTATGACACAGAGGCTGTGCAGTTCTGCCACTGTGGGTATAGAGCATAGTCGAACTTGCTATCTTTTTTGTCATTTGTGATATCATAGAAATTAACTTTTGAGATGCATAGTATTTTTATAATTTTATAATAAAAATTTTTAGAAACTATAAACAAAAAAGAGTTCATATTTAATGTAAAAATACTTAATTTTGAGAAAGCAAATGAGTACACATAACTTGCACCCAATATTTGTTGACATGTATCGTCTACTTTTAAGTCCATAGTGATATCACTACCAGCATGAAAACTAGACACGCAAATATGCTGAGAAAGCTTATAGATATGCCTTAAAAAGTTAACAGTTATCTTAAAGAAATGTCACTCAAAGCTGCAGAAGTTGCATTTATATACCATTCATTGACGCATGAGAATTTTTGTGTTCTTAAGTTCAAGGGATGAAATTCTTATACAGTGCTTTTGCTCATTTGTTAATTCTGAGTTTTCTTGTTCATGTATAAAAAGTGAAGCGATAGCTGATATTACACTGGTTGCATCAGGAAAGAAAGAACATCACAAACAATTAATGAAAGTTTTACATTATGTCATCAGATGTAGAAAATATAAAATCAGTTAATTCTAATAATTACTTTTCCCAATCAATTCATGGAAAATTATAAAGTTTTTATATGTTCATTCTGCCAAAGGTGAGACATCTGTAATTACTATAACTCTATTAAATATTATCTTAAATAGCTAACACTGGAGATAAAATTATTTGTTTTGTGCAATAATAAAAGAAAGGACTTAGAGTCTATCATACTCATGGATCTATCATAGAAACAAAGAACTGAGTAGCACATGTTCTCACCCATAAGTGAATTCTGGACATTTATCATAATTACACACGAAGGGATTCGATGTAGCAGGACACCGCCAGGGGAGGAGGGAGGCATATGATATCAATAAGCGTATCTGATGCAAAGCCAGGTGAAGTGAGGACCAATGGGAGGCCCAAACTTTACCTGTATGATGAGCACTTATGTACTTAATCCTGAATTGTACCCCATATCTTTAAAACATTAAAAAAAGTTTTTAAAAGAATTTAAGCCGGGCTCGGTGGCTCAGCCTGTAATCCCGCGCCTTTGGGAGGCTGAGGTGAGTGGATTGCCTGAACCCGCAGGTTCGAGACCCGCCTGGGCAGGCGAGACCTCATCTGTACAATAAAATCAAAAAACTAACCGGGCGTGGTAGCGCGCACCTGTAATTCTGTCTACTTGGAAGACTGAGGCGGAAGGATCGCCAGAGCCCAGCAGGTCGAGGCTGTGGTGGCCGGGAGCGGCCCCTGCACTCCAGTCTGGGTGACAGAGTGAGACTCCAACTTAAAAAAAAAAAAAAAAGAATTTAAAAGTGAAAAGTTTAGACACTGGGATTATGTCCTCTTCCTATATTGATGTAGCTCTGACTCATTTTTGGAATTGTCCAGATAAAAGGCATGAACAAACTCTCTGTTCAACTGATTAAAAAGAAAGAATCAAAATTTTAGTGGAGCTCAGTATTATAGAAAAAGTAGTGTTAATTATTAATACATTGTGCTTAGATAGTCAAAATAAGTATTTTTATGTAAACGAATATATATTATTTTAAATTTAAACTATATAATATCTTCAGAAAGAGTTTTTAGAAGATAATTAATATAGAGAACTACCAGTTCTATAGTACCAATTTTTAAAATATGTACAACTTAAATCTTTCACAGTCAAAAATGACCTGGCACTGTTGATCATTTATTGGGACACTTTAAATATAGTACTGAAAGTATTTATAATTTTTATCAAATGATAGATAAGAGAACAGACATAATTGCAAAAAATTGTATAAATCCTAAACATTTTACCTATCTATACTTTTTAATTTAATTTTTAGCTTATGCTTTAAGTTATACATATGTTAGTTGGCAACTACTAAGTAAAGTTGTGTCTTGATTAACTAGGTATAATTTGCAATTGTTAGTTCTTTTACATCATTCATTTATTTTATTTTATTTTATTTTTGAGTTGGAGTCTCACTCTGTCACCCAGACTGGAGTACAGTGGCCGCTCCCAGTCACCGCAGCCTCGACCTGCTGGGCTCCGGCGATCCTTCCACCTCAGCCTTCCAAGTAGACAGAATTACAGATGCACGCTACCACACCCGGCTAATTTTTTGATTTATTGTAGAGATGAGGTCTCACCAAGTTGCCCAGGCGGGTCTCGAACCCGCGGACTCAGGCAATTCACTCTCCTCAGCCTCCCAAAGCGCGGGATTACAGGCTGAGCCACTGAGCCCGACTTTATATCATTCATTTATTTTGAAATATAATGCAAAATATGAGGTTTTTTTTTTTAAATGACGGTCACAATGAATTATCTGTGAGTGTTCCCTACTTTATTCTTCAACTTCTAAAAAAGAAGAGAATCATAAATTCTAAAGTTATCAGAGACATTTTCATTTGTGAAAATGTTTAATAAATACATTGAAAATATATTCATTTTAAAATTCTTGTCATCAGAAGGAATATTTCATTTGGCTCATGAATTCCATAAAGGTCTTCACAAATGTTCAAATCATTAGTAAGACTGAGGATTTCGTAGCTCTTTCAATAGTTATTAATACCTTAGGTGTTTTAAAGATTGTATTAAATAAAGCCATTGCCAAATTTTAAATTTTTTGAAAGAAAATAGTAAAATATATTTGAGGAATGTTAAGGAAAAAATAGATAATTTATGTGGTTTGTAAATTGGTCTTCATTAAATTCTAGTTCACTATTTTTTACTGTTCATTTCAAAAGCATTCAGTACTTCTCTTTTATAGTAGAAGTAACAGAAGATGACACAAATAAGACAAAAATATGGGACTTCTAATATTGGATCCTGCTGTGCAATAAAAGCTGCACTCTTATTATTTTCACTCTAGTTGTAGCCAGAAATTGCCACTTTCTGGTTAGCATCAAGAATATAAATCCCACTCAGATGGATATATCAAGGAGAAAAGAAGCATAAGTAGATAAAATATAAAAATGTGGAAGAAAAAATATATTGAGGCCACTATCCTAAGTTTATTAAAGCAGAAACAGAAAACCGAATACCATATGTTCTAACTGTTAAGGGGAGTTAAACACTAGGTACAAATGGACATATAGATAGGAACAACAGACACTGGTGACTCCTAAAGTGAGGAGGGAGAGATTGAGGAGAGTTAAGTGTTGAAAACTACTTACTGATTTCCATGCTCACTATTCGGGTGATGGGTTCAATAGAAGCCCAAATCTCACCATCACACAATATAATTATGTAACAAACCTGCACCTGTAACCTTTGAATCTCAAGTTAAACATTTAAAAAATTGAAAACTAATATTTAATGGTTAAGTTAATAAATATTAGTATTTAAGTAAATTTATAATATTCATTTTCTTTTTCCTTAAATGAAATCTATTCTTCTCTGTCTGATGTGCACGCATGTAGAAATTAACTGTATTTAAAGTACATAATACATTTTAAAATACATAGTTATTAAAATTCTTTCCTTTCACCAGCTGTTAATATATTTAATTAAGATCTATGTAAAATATTTTCTTTACTACACAATAATTTTTCTTCTAGAATTTTCTGTTTGAATATGTAGATACAGACTCCTTTCTAGTTAATGTAAGAAGAAAAGTTTATGAAAATGCATTTTAAAATATACATGAATAAAATATCAAAATATATGCATAAAAGTTAAAATTGTGAAATGTTCAAATTGCCACACATAATCCATTTTGATACAACTAAATTAATTTCAATAGCAAAAGATAATATTGCTTAATTAGCCTATTTTGTTTATAGATATATTATGGGGAAATTGGCTTTGCTAGATTCAGAAGATAGCTGATCTTGGTGGGAATCTCTTATAATGAATTGGTCACATAGGAACATTCTGACTATCGGAACTGTTCTAACCATCAAAACCCTCAAGGCTTCAATGAACCCAGGTGCAAATCATAAATCCAGGTACTATTACTCAATAATAATGAGAGACTGTTATGTTCCAGCATATCTCAAGAAATTATAGCAGTATCATTTATATATAGCTGACGTATGCCATAGCATTTCTCAAGGGTCTCTATAATGCTCCAGGCAGTTGTATAAATCAGCATTTGGTCAATTCAGGTCAGCAGATATTATCACATGACTTATATAACATCAACTATTTGAAGCATTCTATTAGTACAAGTGTGTGGCTTCCTCTATCTCTCTCTCTTTAATTTTGTGTGTTTGCTTTCCTACCACCCTGTCCTGGTGCTCATTCTGCTCCACTCAGCTTTGTAATAAAAAACCTTCGAATGTTTCCTCCAAACCATGAACTCACTCTCAGGAGTCTTTGTGAGCCCACTCCTCATCATAGATCCATACTCTCCTTCTCAGGGGAATCTTCCTTCAACATTATAGAGAAGGAAAAATGTCTCCCCTATCTCTCTTAGTATCTCCAGCTGGACCTAAGAATTAAACTGACACAAGACAGATTAACAGGAGAAAAGCATTCAAGACTTGTGTATGGGCATATGATTCCTCACAAAAAAATGAAAATTCAAAGAAGTGAGCTAAGAAAAACACTTGCATAGCTTTTAGATTTAAAAAATGATAAATTTATGAAGAAATGACAAGACAATGGAGTTTGGGCTAGGAACAGTAAATAAGAAAATGTGACTAAGAGAATATGGGGGAAACTAGTGGAAGTTAAGAGTTATTTTAGTTTGCACAGATTCATTTTGGAATTAATTTTTAGACTCCAGTGGCTAAGGATACTTTTTCTTTCTGATAAAGGGAGTGCCTCTTTCTCATGGGAAATTTTACAGTCCGTTTTTAGGTCTAAAAAGGAGGTCAGAAAGCTCTTCTATGTCTGCTGCTCCTCAAGTAGCTTTGACTCAAGATAATGCATATGCCAAAGTGGCATATTTTGGAGGGGCATGTGCTGAACTCCTTCAACATCCTACCTATGAGAGTCTGCACATGGCTCTGAGTACACGCTGATATTAAACTATCTATTCTTCTTTCTGTCATTTAAATGGAAAGCACATATGAATCACGGGCAATGTATTCACATGCCTAAAACAGTTTTTGTTCCATATTGTTCTGGCTTATATTTACCACTTAACCTTATTCCTCAACTAGTTTACTTTATTTGACTCATCATTTAAATAAACAAAACAATTGAATCTGAAAATAGTGCAAATGCTGAAGCCATTTAAAATATATATGGGTAGACACTATTCATATTCAAAATGATCCATGCATACTCAATGTTAGTATGATGGATGGTTCTACAAATCTCAAAGCTGTCACCTATCTATTTTTGTTTTATTTCAATAGCTTTGGAAGTATAAATAGCTTTGGTCTGGCCTTTAAGTCTACCTACTAGCCCCTCCTGTGCACATTATACCCAATAGGTGATCTTTTGTCCCTCTGCCCCTCTCCTTCTGAGTCTACAGTGTCCGTTATTACATTCTTTATGTATTTGAATATCTTTGGTTTACTTCCCACTTATAAGTGAGAACATGCAGTATTTGGGTTACTGTTTCTGATTTTGTTTGTTTAGGATGATGTTCTTAAATTCCATTCAAATTGCTGCAAAATACACTATTTGAGTAGTATTCTGTAGTGTATATATGCCATATTTTCATTATTCATTGATTGGTTGATGGGCATTTGGATTGATTCCAGATCTTTGTAATTGTGAATGTGCTGCAATGAATATGTGGAAGTATCTATTTTACATAACAATCTCTGTTCCTTTGAGTAGACACCTAGTAATGGGATTGCTGTATCAAGTGGAGGATCAAATTTTACTTCTTCAAGAAATCTCCATACTGATTTCCATAGAGGTTGTGCTAATTTACGCTCCCACCAAGAGTGTATAAATGTTCTCTTATCTCTGCATCCATGCCAGCACCTATTTTCTTTGGTTTTTAATAATGACCATTCTGATTGGTGTAAGGTGGTTTTAACTGGCATTTCCCTGATTATGAATCACGTTGAACATTTTTTTAATGTTTGTTGGCCATTTTTGAGAGAAGTCAGTTCATTTTGTTTGCCTGCTTTTTAATGGGGCTAATTGCTTCTTTTTTCTTCTGATTTGTTTGAGTTCTTTGTAGATTCTAGATATTAGTCCTTTCTCAGATGTACAGTTTGTAAATATCTTCTCCCATTCTGTAGGCTATTTGCTCTGTTGAGTATTTCTTATTTTGTGCAAAGGTTTTTTTTTTAGTTGGAGTCTCACTCTTGTTGCCCAGACTGGAGTGCAGTGGCATGCCACCACAATCTTGACCCACTTGGCTTAGGCTATCCTTCCACCTCAGCCTTCCAAGTAGCTGGAGCTACAGATGCACATCACCATGCCCATATAGTTTTTGTGATTTATTGTAGAGACGAGGTCTCACCAAGTTGCCCAGGCTGGTCTCAAACTCCTGGACTCAGGCAATCCTCTTGTCTCAGCCTCCCAAAGTGCTGGAATTACAGACTGAGCCACCATTCCCAGCCTGTGCAAATGATTTTTAGTTTAATTAAGTTCCATTTGTTTATTTTTGTTTTTGTTGCATTCACTTTTGGGGGTTTAGCCAGATATCCTTTGCCTAGTCCAAAGTCCATAATAATTTTCCCTAGGTTTTTCTTCTAAGATTTTTATGGTTTCAGATCTGACATTCAAACCTTCAATACATCTTGAGTTAATTTTTGTATATTGGATGAGAAAGGGATCAAGTTTCATTTTTCAGCATGTAGCTGTCTAATTTTCCCATCACCATTTGTTAAATAGGCTGTATTTTCCTAGTACATGTTTTTTCGTTGCTTTTCCCACAGATCAGTTGGGTTTATTTCTGGATTCTCTATTCTGTTCATTTGTCCATGTATCTGCTCATGTACCAATACCATGCTGTTTCGGTTACTACAGCCTTGTAGTATAATTTGAAGTCATGTACTATGATACCTTCAGCTTTGTTCTTTTTGCTTAGGATTGCTTTGGCTATTCTGGCTGTTTTTTGGTTCCATGTGAACTTTAGAATTTTTTTTTTATAATTCTGTAAAGAAAATGACATTGTTATTTTGATAGAGATTAAATCTGTATATTACTTTGGATAATATGGCCATTTAAACAATGTTGATTCTTCCAATCCATAAGTGTTGGGTGTTTTTCTATTTGTTTGTGTCCTCTACAATTTCTTTCATCAGAGTTTTCAAGTTCTCTTTGTAGATATTTTTCACCTCCTTTGTTAAATACACTCCTAGGTATTTTAACTTTTGGGCCACTATTGTAAGAGGAATTAAGTTATACATTTGATTCTCAGCTTGGTTATTATTAGTGTATAGCACTGCTACTGATTTGTGTGTGTTGATTTTGTATACTGAAGCTTTAAAGAATTTATTTATCAAGTCAAGTAGTCTTTTGGAGGAGTCTCCAGGTATAAAGTACTTATAGAAAATCTTAATAGGTATTTAGGATTCTCTAGGTATAATATGATATCATCAGCATATAGATATAGTTTGATTTCTTCTCTTTTTCAATTTGGATACTCATTATTTCTATTTATTGCTGGATTGTTCTGGCTAAGACTTATAGTACAATGTTGAATAGGAGTGGTGAAAGTGTGCATCCTTGTTTTGTTCCAGTTCTGAGGGTAATGCATTTAACTTTTCTCCATTTAAGATGACATTTGCTATAGATTTTTTTTCTATAAGGCATTTATTATTTTGAGGAAATTTCCCTCTATGTCTATTTTGCTGATGATTTTCATCATGAAGGGATGCTGAGTTTTAGCAAATGATTTTTCTGTATCATTTGAATTGGTCATATGGTTTTTATTTTTCATTGTGTTTATATAGTGGATCATATTTATTGACTTTTGTATGTTGAACCATCCTTGCATCTATGGAATAAATTCACTTGCTCATGGTGTATTATTTTTTTAATGTGCTGTTTAATTTGGTTTGCTAATATATAGTTGAGGATTTTTTTAATGTACATTCACAAGGGATTTTGGTTTGCAGTGTTTGGTTCATTGTTATTGTGTCTTTTTCTGGCTTTGATATTAGAGTGATACTGCTTTTTAGAATGAGTTAGGGAAGATTCCCTCCCCTCAATCTTGTGGAACAGCTTCAGTAAAATTGGTACCAATTCTCTGAAGGCCTGGTAGAATTTAACTGTGAGTCCATCAGGTCCTCGACTGCTTTTTGTTGAGAGATTTCTGATTATTATTTCAATCTTCTCATTATTGACCTGTTCAAGCTTTCTATTTCTTTCTGATTCAAGGTTGGGAAGTTGTATGTTTTCAATATTTTTCCATATTCTCTAGGTAGTCTAGTCTGTTTTCATAGAGGTTCAAAATAGTGTCAGATGATCTTTTGATTTTCCATTGTATCGGTTGCGATGTCTTCATTTTAATTTCTGATTGAGCTAATTTGAATTTTTTCATTTCTTAATTAATCTGGCTAAAATTTTATCTATTTTATCTTCTCAAATAACCCACTTTTAGTTTCATTAATCCTTTTTTTAAAATTCAATTTCATTTAGTTCTGCTCTATCTTCATTATTTATTTTCTTCTGCTAGCTTTGGGCTTATTTTTTTAATTTATTTGCGTTTTTTGCTTTTGTTTCTTGAGGTGTGATGTTAGGTTGTTGTTATGCTATCTTTCAGTCTTATTCTTGTAGTTCTTAAACACTATAAGTTCTCATTTGGGCACAGCTTTTCCTGAGCCTAGAGATTTTGATAACTTGTTTTATTATTGTCATTCATTTCAAGGAATTTTTTTAACTGCCATCAGGGTCTCATTGCTGATCCAAGGATCATTCAGGAGCAGATTGTATAACTTCCACGTTTTTATTTGATTTTGTGAGTTTTTCTTGCAGTTAATTTCCAGTTTTATTTTACTATGTTCTGAGAAGTTGCTTAATATGACTTTGATTTTTTAAAAATGTATTGAGTCTTTATTTGTGACCTATCATATGGTCTGTTTGACTAGGGTTTATTGCTAAAGAGTTGATTGTCAGAGAATGTTCTGTCTGCTAAGAAAAAAGATGCATATTCTGTAGTTTTGGGATAGAATGTTCTGTAGATGTTTGTTAGTTCTATTTGCTCTAGATTCTGGTTTAACTTCAAAGATTTTTGTGGACTTTCTTTCTTGATGGTCTGTCTACTGCTGTCAGTGGATTGTTAAAGTCTCCCACTATTATTATATTGCATCTATCTAGTAGACTTTGTTATATACAGCTGGGGGAATGGTGTTAGGTACATAAATATGTAAATTGCTGTGTATTCTCATTGAACTGATCCCCTTATCATTATATAATAGCCATCTTTTGTTGTTGTTGTTGTTTTTTGTTATTTTTACGTCTGTTTTATCTGATATGAGATGACTACTCCTGCTCATTTTGGTTTCTATTTGCATGGAATATTTTTCCCACCCTTTTACATTGAGTCAATAAGAGTCTCTGTGAGTTAAGTGGATCATTTGAAGGCAGCAGACATCTGGGATGTGTTTTTGGCTTTTGTTTTGTTTTGCTTTTAATCCATTCTGCCTGACTGTATCTTTTTAGTGAGGACATTGGGACCATTTAAGTTCAGTAATATTAGTAATATATAAGGTACTATTCCATTCATCATACTGGTTGTTATCTGGTTGTTTATTTATTTGTTTATTTATTTATTTATTTATTTATTTATATTGTGTTCATGTTTCACAAGGCCTGTGAGCTTTATGGTTTCTATCTTTTTTTTACTGGTCTGTTTTGACCTTTTCTTTCAGTATTTTTAATTCTTTTGTGTACTTTTTGAAGACCCAGTCTGTGGTGACAAATTCTCTCAGCATTTTCTTGTCTTAGAAAGACTTTATTTCTCCTTCATTTATGAAACTTAGTTTTGTGGGATACAAAATACTTAGCTGACCATTATTCTGTTTGAATAGATTGAAGAAGAAGTCCTTCTGGCTTGCAGGGTTTATTCTGAGAAGTCTACTCTTAGTCTGATTGGTTTACCGTTGTAAGTTATTTGATGCTTCTGTTTCACTGCTCTTAAAATTTCTTTTTTCACATTAGCTTTGCTTAACTAGATGATTATATGCCTTGGTGATGACCTTTTTGAAATGAATCTTCAGGGAGACAGGGTGGTTATTTATCCTTGTATCTGGATGTTTAGATCTCTGACAAGGCCAGGAAAGCTTTCCTTCATTATTCCCTCACATAGGATCTCCAAACTTGTTGCTTTTTCTTCTTCCTCAGGAGTACCTCTGATTCTTAGGTTTGGATGTTTTACATATTCTCACATTTCTTGGAGACTTTGTTCTGTTCTCTTGATTCTTTTTTCTTTATTGTTATCTGATAGAGTGAATTCAAAAGACTTACTTCAAATTTTGAGATCCTGTCTTCTGCTTGCTCTCGTCTACTGTTAAAACTTTTCACTGCATTTTGTACCTCTAAATTATTCTCTTATTTTCAGAATTTCAGCTTCTCCCCCCCCTTTTTTTCAATATGTCACTTTGGAGAATTTTTCATTCATATCCTGAATAGTTTTTTAGTTGTTTTGTTTTGTTTTATTAATTTATTTATGTTGGTTTTTAATTTTCTCCCGATGTTCATTGATCAAGTTGTTAATCCAGCTTTTGAATTCTATATCTGGAATTTCAAAAATTTTATTAGGTTTAGAGTATATTGCTAAAGACTTGATGTGGTCTTTGGGGGATGTTGGAGAACTCTGATTTTTCATATTATCAGAATTAATTTTCTGTTTTTTTCTCATTTGCATAGACTATGTATTCATTTGAGGTTGGCTGAGAACTGATGTAGTCACTATAGTGTTCCCTTGGTCAAATATAGCATTGGTGTAGTGGGTTTCTCAATTGCCAGCTGTGGTTACCCTATGCTGAGCACCCACACTGGCTCTAGTATGAGTAGCCAGAGATGCTCTGTTGCAACTCCAGAGAAGGATCTGTTATAGTCTGTAGAGAGAAACCAGTGTCCCAAATTGTACATAATTCAATCAGCCTGCAAAGTCTCAGGCTCTGGCCCTGGGCACAGTCTGAGCTGTCTGCTGCTGGCACTTCCCCTTCTCCTGCACCCTCTGCAACACCTCTCCTATTTTTTAGTTAGTATAGATACTGAAAAGTTTTTTGATTAGTATAGATATTAAAAGGTTGACACTATCAAGCATGTTCTTTGTATCCAGGCTTTCATGATGCCAATGTGTAATAATATAGAGAGAGCATATCTTGCATTTTCAGACAATGTCATAGGTACCATGCTTCTGAATTCACTCTTTTCTAATTGTTAATGCAGTTTAATGGCCATAGATAGTCTTTATTTGTAGTCATTTTATTATTTTTTCTAACCTTTTAAGGTTTCAAGATAGCTTCTTTTAAATTATCTACCTAGAAACTGAATAATAAATAGACAAAGGCTGAGACATTTCTCACCTCCCAGATTAATGTACACTTATACATAAAAGTAAACTTTGCAAGGATTGATATATTTTATATGCAATAATATAATTTATTATCTGTTTTGGAGAAAATATTTGTAGAATTTTACTTTTTTCTTACTTTTTAATGCTCACTATCCCTAACTCTTTCTTCCAAGCCACACTGAAACTTGAAGAATTGGTGTGGATGATGTTCCAGAGTGTTTTTAAAGATGTGAATTGCTTTTAAACCTAAGGTATTACTCTGAACATGGGGCCACCAATTGTGGCCTGAGCCATAACTCAAATTTTCCTGAACCTCGACCACTAGTTCCAGTGACAAATGGAAAATGTTCTACAAACTATCTCACACAAATAATGCTTTTGAATCGCTTGTGTTCACTTTCAGAACTGAAAGATCCATTTATCTTCTAACCCTTAAGGGCAAAAATGCATTTGTCCTCTACTTCTAATCCAATCAGTGCCATTTTTCCACTTGTGAGTGAGTGGTTGTATAGAACCTTTGTCATTTTAACCAGTAGCATATAAAAGCTGAAGTGTGATTCAGAACTCTATATTCTCCTATTACCTTCAATATAGAACTTTGACTGGCTGGAAAGAAAATGTCTACCTTAGGATAATGCTGTTTTTAATATAAAGTTTTTAACTTTATATAACTCTTTAAAGAATAAAATCAGTGCATTAAATGATCTCAATGGAAGAATAACAAGTAATGATTTTTATAATATTTTAATTATATTTACTAAATACAAAATGTTGTAAATATACTAAAATGAAACATGGTGCAGTGATCAAGACCATGGACTCAGAAGGCAGATACCTGAATTCAAATCTCAGTTACAGCCAAGAGTCCACTGTGTGGGCCAATTGCTTAATCACACATGCTAATCACTTCTGTTTCTTCAATTAAAAACTTTTAACAAGAAGATTAGTCATGTCATTGAGGGATGCAAACACCCATAAGTATTTATAAGCATGTTAAATGGGTATCTGTTTTTCTTCATGTTGCTTGTAAGCTATTTATGGAAGAAAAAACTGATGAATCAGAATGTGCCCAATATTACTTTGCACATGATTTGTATCTAATAAATAATAGTTGAGTGTTTAATTTTGAAACAAGAAAATCATTCAAACTTTCTGTTTTGTCATATAAATTTTGTGATTATCATGAAAGCCCGGTTTTGCAAAATGGGAAAACATTCTTTAAACTTATAAGGAAGATGTTTTTGGTGGCCAGCTGCTTCTGAACATGCCTGTCGTAAACTTCCAGGCAAGTGGTCTCAGAAGTAATGTTACTATGACTAGTGCAAGGAAGGCAAGAGAACATATAATAAAGAACTACATTGGCAGAGTATCCTGTATGCCTTCCTTTTAATCCCAACTTTAATAATATATTATAACCAGTAATGATGCCTTTGTGTTCTAGCTTAGTAACCTCTTTAGTCACTTTCTTTCTTGACACACAGGCCAATACTTAGAATTGGGTATAGACTAAGAGGATATCACACAGTTTAGAAAGGTAGTAGCTACTATTGAGAAGCCAAGCCAATAAGTGATGCAGATAAATATATATTATATTGCATCAGACAGAAAGCAGATGATTCACTCAAATTAATTTAATGTAAAATAACATAGTAAAGGAAAAATTTACAGAGGTGCAATCAGGGTTATGGAAACAAGAAGGAATGGAGAGGGATATATACAACAATCACAGTTGAAATCCATTACATATTTAGGTGTGAAGTTGCAAAAGGGAAGATTATTTGGTATTGAAGAAGTTTCATACAACAAGAATTATAAACTTAGAGGAGCACAGCTATTGCCAGAACCAAGGAAAGGAGATGTCAATAGTGTCTTCCATTAGGAAAACCCAACAAAATGACTGAACAAGAAAGACTGATAATATGATGCACAGGTGTGAACATCCTGGGGGAACAGAATAAAGAAAAGAATGAAAGAAATGAATATGATAGTGAAGGAGATCAGGAGAATAATAATACATTTTAAGAAAAAGAAAACCTATAAGGTACCACAGGTATCTGAATTTGTTCATATCAATAAGACATGCTAGAGTTATTAAAATGAGTCTGGAAGATTTTGTTTCCATACTAAACCACATTTCTATACACAAGCTTTTGAATAGATGATTTATTGCTACCTATTCACTACATTTTGACAAATTACTTAATGTTCCTTAATAAAATAAAACATAGATGACTTAAAATATAGTCTCAGTATTACAAGATGGGGTTTCCTTGAAACATGATTACAAATTTGCTGGGAGATGGAGCAGTATGCATGCAGAACCAAAACTTTGCATATGTGAATCAAAATTGATTTCTAATAATTTATATGAAGTTAGTAGATATTCACTTGAAATATATGTATGATCATAGGTAAATGGAGATTAAAATGACAGTGGAGGTGCAAATTAAGTGACAAACAAAATGACTAAGAAAACCCAAGTAACTGAATTCAAATATTGTGAAGAATGTGGATAAACAGCAATTCTCATACAACCATTTTGGCAACTTTGACCATTTTTGTATTAATTTCATTTAGCAATCAATTTTATATAAACTTTATTTATAAAGCCAAACACTAGAAATAACTTAACTGTCCTTGCGAGAAGAATATATAAACAAAATGTGGCATAATCATACCATTAAATTACATTTGGTGATAGAACAAAAGTAAATGTGTATTTTAATACAGCACTAGTTAGCTTTTTCTTTTTAATTTATTACTGTGATACTTATTTTAAATTTTCTTTGAACTATTAATTTATGGTAAAATGTATTTGGTGTTGTTGGAAAAATTTATGATACTTTAAAAATGTTACGTATAATAATATCGTGGATGGCGACCTGGCAACCCAGTGTCTGAAGCCCTCTGCAAGGGAGATCTGCAGTGGGTCTCTGACTCTCGCCCCCGGGAGGCTGGGGACCCCAGCATTGCAGCCTACTCCTCAAACAGAGCTCGGCCATCGCTATCACTGGAACATCGCAAGGACTGGACATTTTTACTGCATCGTCCTCTCCCGCTGCTGCCGCAGCCCCTCCCCCCACCAGCGCTCCCGAGCCGCCGCCGCCGCCGCCGTCGCCGCCGCCGCGCCCGCCGCGGCCTCTGGCACGGGTAGCTCATCACAACCTGGCTGGAGGAGATCCACATCAAACCGCTTCAGGGAAGATCTGCTGGGATCGCTGCCACCGCTCCTGCGACGGAGACTGTCCTGCCCACCCGGCGCGGGGCTCCTGTTGCCTGCTCGGAGGCAGGCAGCCATCTTGTTCCTGTCCGGCCCCACCCCCTCTGGGGCGAGCAGATGAGATAGCACCACCTGCTGGCGATTCAAGGTAACAACACCGACACGGGAGAAACAACCTTGATAAAGACATAGACTAAACTTCTGAACCGAGGTTATTCTGAACTGTCCTTC